>NC_041400.2:188654621-188837121 GCF_900747795.2 Erpetoichthys calabaricus
CACGCCTGGACAAACTGGTGAGGAAGGCAGGCTTTATTGTGGGCATGGAGCTGGACAGTCTGACATCCGTGGCGACGGGCGCTGAGCAGACTCCTGTCAATTATGGAGAATCCACTGCATCCACTAAACAGTGTCATCTCCAGACAGAAGAGCAGCTTCAGCAATAGACTGCTGTCACCGTCCTGCTCCACTGACAGACTGAGGAGATCGTTCCTCCCCCACACTATGCGACTCTTCAATTCCACCCTGGGGGGGTAAACGTTAACATTATACAAAGATATTGTCTGTTATACGTGCATGTTTATCACACTTTAATTTAATATTGGTTTTTATCAGTATGCTGCTGCTGGAGTATGTGAATTTCCCCTTCTTTCTTTCTTTCTTTCTTTCTTTCTATCTATCTATCTATCTATCTATCTATCTATCTATCTATCTATCTATCTATCTATCTATCTATCTATCTATCTATCTATCTATCTATCTATCTATCTATCTATCTATCTATCTATCTATCTATCTATCTATCTATCTATCTATCTATCTATCTATCTATCTATCTATCTATCTATCTATCTATCTATCTATCTATCTATCTATCTAACCATAAAGGAGTGGAATCAGAATTTCTGAATGAACGGTATTACAATTAAACGTGACATACAATCCTACAGTCTCCTGCAAGTCTTGCTGATTCTACATATTTGTTTTTCATTTTGTTTTACCAAATTTAGATATTTACAATAAAGACATTATATACAGTATTACTTCATTGTCCACCCATTTCTTTTTTCTAAATATCTCAAGAATTTCTGCAGCCCATCTATATACAATTATAACTTATGTTAGTCTGGGCTGCTGTCTTCTGAAGGAACATGTAGTAGTTTTCAGTCCAAGATGGTTTAATCAGGCCTCTAGTTTCAGTAATTTCCCTCTCTTTCTTCGAGATGACCCCTGCACATACACTCACTAGTCATCACAAGCTTTTCACTCACATACTCTGAAATCATTTTAACCATTCTTGGCTGAGGATTTTACCAACAATATTTGATTACTCTTCCTTTTTTTTATCTCTGTTCTACTTCAAAATCTACGGCCTATGTCAATAAGTTAAACTTCATTCATGGCCTTTGTTCCACTTCCTATCATCTCTCTCTCTCTCTCTCATTCAAACACAGCCCATGTCTAAGCGGTTTACATTTTATTTTAAACCTCTTATTATCATATCAATCTGAGCTAATGACATCCTTTAGGAAAACAAGCATATGAACACCATTACAAATTATATCTTAACTTGCAATGTTATAAACTGGGTCTTGTCTATCAGTAACTTAATCAGGTCTGCTCCCTCAGAGTAGCTTGTAATGGCATTAGCTACTAATTTTGTCTGGATGGCGGTCTGTCATTACACTTATTAATCTTAGCATTCTTTAAAATAGTTGTGTTTTTCTGATTTTCCATAAAATAACCTTCCTTTTAGGATACTCCGATGAGAAAAAACAGTATATTTTAGATTAAAATCATCAAAAGCTCTAAATATGTGGCACTGATGTCACTTTCTGTAATCTAGTTTGCTTAGAACTCATCAACTCCAGATCAACGCAAGTTACTAAAATCCTTTAATTAATCTAATTGCTCTATTTGTTAGAAGGAAGGGACACTTTTTCACTTTGTTTGTCTGCTGTCTTTTCCTGCCCCATTTCTTTTCATTATTATCAGATAAGCGGTTGACGTTTCAAACCATGATGTCGTAGGTGTGTTTAGAGGAAAGGTTAGAATGAGGGAAACGGGGCAATCATATGTCTTAATGTGTTGGCTAGAACAGGGGTGGGCAATGTCGGTCCTGGAGAGCTGCAGTGGTGGCAGATTTTTCTTCCATCCCAGTTTCTTAATGAGAAGTCAATTATTGATGATGAAGCCCTTATTGCTTAAGTGACATTTTGATGCTTCATTTAAGTGGTGTTGCTTGTTAAGTTTCTCCACTCTTAATTGCTTATTTCAATCTTAAACAGCTGCATTCTGTGTTTTTAATGGCTCGTTATTTAGCAATAAGATGCAAATCAGTGTTTCCCAAACTTGGTCCTGGGGACCCCCTGTGGCTGCAGGTTTTTGTTCCAACCAGCTTCTGTTTTTAATTGAACTCCTGGGCTAATTAAGTGAACTGTTATTTCCCAAGTTCTGTGTTTATGGAACAATATAGAAATTAGAAAACTAAGTTTGCTTAAAAAAAAAAAAAAAAAAAAAAAAAAAAAATTAAAATGTACCAAGCAGTTATATAGGAATAATGTTTTTTTTTTCTTTTTAACAGTATTTTCATCTTGATTTTCATTCTACTTTTCTAGATCTTCTATTTGTTCAATTAATCCATTATTTACTAATTAGCGGGTCTGACTCTAAAGTAGTTGCAGCCTTTGATTACTCAGTGTTGTTTGCCTGGGTGTCTGCTCTGCTCGTTTTAAATTGTCATTGTTAAGATACAACGAAGGGGGGAAAACTGCACAGAGAAAGGGCAAAGTATAATGAAATCAACAAAAGAGAGTTAAGCATTTAAATCTAGAGCAAAAGCAGAAATATTTCTAAACTAGATATTAAACCCGTTATAATAACGGGCACTAGAACAGTAGTTCATAAACGTTAGTAGGAACAGTCTATATTAAATGGCAAGGGACCTTGACCTCATTCTGTTTCTTTTAAGACAGTAATACTGGCTTTGATGTCTGTAATATGCCTTTAATTTTCTGTCACAACAGTGGCCAATCAGCAGAGTCTCCCCAGCAACTGATGTAATGTGTGGTGTGCAGCTGATAATCGTGTCTGTGGTGTCTCTCCAGCAAGTACTGTACAGTTCCCCAGCAAGTATTATAATGTGTGCTGGCGTGCAGCTGATTATTGTATGTGTGGTGTCTCCCCAGCAACGGATTTTATTTTTACACAATCAGCACTCTCCCCAGCAATGATGTCCTTTATTTGCTTATCATGCGCGGCCGCGGCCAGGCCATTCACTGTGCACTGTGTGCCCAGCTTCCAGTGTGTGTGCGTCCACGGTGCCGTGCGCATCGCAGCCCTGCGCATGTTCACTTCACCAGAAGACACACACACACGGACACCCTGGATGCACACAGGGGTTTTATCAAAAAGGATGTCTTATAAATTTAAAAATAATGCTGCAATGCTTTTCTGAATGTCAAATAAAAGAAAAAACAAAATACCAGCTAATTAAATGAGCTCAAGTGTTATCAGGTGTTGTCACTGATTAGGAATCCGGTTGGAACAAAAACCTGCAGCCACGAGGGGTCCCCAGGACCGAGTTTGGGAAACTAAATGACAAAGCAGCCAGCAGTTCTCCATCTGACTTGTTTCCATTTACATCTCTGTTGGTTCATCGTGCACTGTTTGATTTAATAAAACACTTAAGAGAAAAATGTGACAGACTGAAAATCAAACATTTTAAGCTTCAAACAATTTGGATTACATCCTTGGAAAGGAAACATTCTATGATATAAGAACCTTACATTGCAGACTAGCAAGCCATAAAATTACATAAGGTCTGAGACTGGCAAGTATTGGTTTCTAATTAAGCGTTGGAATGAAAACCTGTTCCCACTGTGGCTCTCCAGGACCAACATTGCCCACCCCTGGGCTACAACATGCACAGATTATCTTTCTTAAACTCCCATTACTAATAAAAAAGTGATCATAAAAACTCACACAGAACTGAGAATTAGAGTTAAACCTTCTTCCCCAGTTTCTGAGATATCTGAATATGCCCCATACCAGTTTGCTCTTTAACTTTAGAGATCACAAGGTCAAATGTAACATGCTATAGAAAAGCTTCAAGTTTTCTTCATTAATTCCAACATCACAAACACAACACCCAAATCTAAACTGTGTAATGTGAAATATGGCATACCCATTGTTGCAATGGTGAGAATTTCCCTGTCAATGCTTTTAGGACCTCTTGACTTGCAATTCCTCCAACTGCTGCAGCCAATGGAGGCAGAGAGCCTCTGGCAGAACGGGACAACCATCTTACAAGCTCTTCATTTACCACTGCCTAGAAAAAATAACATTTTTAAACAATGTCTTCTATAATTAATTAAAATAAGTATATATGATATAAAAAAAATAATGATGCTCATTTTCTGTTGAAACATATCTACCTTAAAAGATATTAAACAGTAGAATGCTTTATATTTTAAAGTACATCATAAATTTACATTATAATTTTCAAGTTAAATATCTGGCATAACTAGCAAGCTTTATCCACTGTGAGAAACAAAACATGTAAAAAGTTATTTAATGTTGATAAAAAATTAAAATTTAACAAAAACTACGCAAAATATATGATATCCAAATAAAGCAACACATAACAACCTTAACAGAAAAAAAAAGAAACACATGCGAACACAGATCCATATCCTGATTCAAAGTCATTTGGATTTCTGTTGATTTAAACATTAAATGCATCATATATAACAGAGTCAGATACAGTATGTAGTATTTACAAAGTAATAGGATCTACTGTATATCCACCTAAAGCAGGGGTGCCCACACTTTTTCAGCTTGCGAGCTACTTTTAAAATGACCAGGTCGAAATGATCTACCTACATTAAAAATGCTATATAAATATACAGTAATCCCTTGTTATATCGCGCTTCGCCTTTCGCGGCTTCACTCCATCGCGGATTTTATATGTAAGCATATTTAAATATATATCGCAGATTTTTCGCTGCTTCGCGGGTTTCTGCGGACAATGGGTCTTTTAATTTCTGGTACATGCTTCCTCAGTTGGTTTGCCCAGTTGATTTCATACAAGGGACGTGAGAACGCAGAAAAACATTATTAACTGTAATGTTTATAAGTATCCATCTATCCATCTATTTTCCAACCTGCTATGTCCTGGCTGCAGGGTTGCGGGGGTCTGCTGGAGCCAATCTCAACCAGCACAGGGCACAAGGCAGGAGGCAGACACCGGGCGGAGAGCCAGCCTGCCACAGATGATTATAAGTATTTAACTCACAAAATACCAATGACTGAATTTTGTATTAATCATGCTGCAGAGAACTATATGATTTTATCTGCATTTAGATAGGAAATGAATTATGTTTATGCACAGAATATGAGACTGATTTAATTTTTCTATGTGTTTAAGTGCTAACCTTCTGATATTAACAGAACACCCTGTGATATTATAATTCAATGTGATCTTTCTTTACTCTTGTTTTGTATTATAAGAAAACAAGTTACTTATGAATTAATAAATAAGAATTATTAATCTAATCAAACAAATATAATCTAATGAAGATATAAAAATTAAAAGAATGTAATCTCTTTATAATTAATGCAATGAACTTTGAGAAAACTGCTTAAAATGGGTTGTAACTGAGACGGGCACATTCTTTAGATAATGTAGGTGCCTGGTACTGCTGTTGTTTTTCTGTACTCCTATGTCATAAATTTAAGATGTCCCCTAATCTATGGACGACCTCAAAATGAACTCTGATGTTTTTTTCTGTTCTCTCTGTAGCTAAATGAACAAGCTAGGTGATAAAAGGGGGAACTGTTGTTTTTCTTTGCAGTCTGCCCGCATTCTCCAACAGGGCAGTCTCACAGTTTTTTTTACTCACCAAGAATAAAGAACAAAAGAATAAAGAAATTGTTTTTTATTAAAATTTGGTTTTAGACTCCCGTTGTTGATTTCGACTTCAGCGCTCACAGACGCTATTGGCAGATGGCTGAGAAGCTACCCGGCTTACTTTCTCTCTCTCTCTCTTGCGCTGACGTAGGGGGGTGTGAGCAGGAAGGCTGTTCGCACACCTAGACGATAGGGACGCTCGTCTAAAAATGCTGAAAGATTATCTTCACGTTGCTATCTTTTGTGCAGCTGCTTCCTGAAACGACATGCTGCACGGTGCTTCGCATACTTAAAAGCTCGAAGGGCACGTATTGATTTTTGATTGAAAAACAAACTCTGTCTCTCTCTCTTTGTCTGCTCCTGACGGAGGGGGTGTGAGCTGCCTCCTTCAACAGCTTTGTGCCGCGGTGCTTCGCATGTTTGCTTTTCTCTCTATCTCTGTGACAGTCACTGCTCCTGACACGCACTCCTTTGAAGAGGAAGATATGTTTGCATTCTTTTAATTGTGAGACGGAACTGTCATCTCTGTCTTGTCATGGAGCACAGTTTAAACTTTTGAAAAAGAGACAAATGTTTGTTTGCAGTGTTTGAATAACGTTCCTGTCTCTCTACAACCTCCTGTGTTTCTGCGCAAATCTGTGACCCAAGCATGACAATATAAAAATAACCATATAAACATATGGTTTCTGCTTCGCGGATTTTCTTATTTCGCGGGTGGCTCTGGAACGCAACCCCCGCGATGGAGGAGGGATTACTGTATAGCTAAAATTTTTTTGAATGCAACGCGATCTACCTGCATTACATTTCCGATCTACTGGTCGATCGCGATCGACGTATTGGGCACCCCTGACCTAGAGCAATTCTGATGACTTTGCATGTGCACCGCTGCACGCCAAATGTCAAGCTGCAACACAGTCAGCAGTGATAGAATCAAACAAATTAAAACTGACCTGGCTTGGCCCCCTCAATTTATTTATCTGATACAATATAAATCCAATATAAGCTCGTATAGGAGAAGACAGACATGGTGGGATGCAAAGGACTTCAAAACAATGTTTAAAAAAAATAAATATACTCACAACTGCCACTTCCTTCTTGTTAGTGTTTATGTGTGCAAGTACCAGTAATTGGTTAAGTTGTACACAAGCTATCAGCCAACTACTCATTTCCATGGAGCACAAAAAGCAAACTGTCATCCAGTGCAGCTAAAGGAAGATTTATTTTTTCTAATCTGTAGCATCTATATCTTTTCTACCTTAAATTGTGAGCTAGAACAATAGATTCCTAAAATGATTGCTATCTCTCCACAAACTCTTTAGAAGGTGTTGTGAAGGTCATAACGGAGGGACAGGCATCCTGATGGAGGTGGATGACAATTCCTTGCCTGGATGGGATTCTATAATCAAAAGATGTGGATGGGCATGCGTCCAGCAACCAACCTGGCCAGGAGGCCATAATGGAAGGACAGAGGGAGGCTGCTTCCTAAGGCCATATATTTCCCTTATACACAAGGTGGCAGCATCCCTCTGGTTGAACTCCCATTTGTTTGTAAACCAGCAGGGCATACTGGGAGTTGTAGTCCTGATTGGCAGCCCTGCAAGGGAACACTACCACTGCTTTGGGTGGCTTCTGTCTGGCCTAGAAGTGCTTCTGACATGTAGTGCTATAGCACCAGAAGTACTCCTGGGTCCAACATAAAAGATGCTGCATCCTCTACTTTAGTGAGTCAGAGTCAGGAGGCAGCAGATGTCACTCGTGGAGGAGTGTTGATGGAAGGAGACAGAAGATGACCAATTATGCATTATTATTATTATTATTATTATTGTGCTGGACTAATTGAGCCTTGTAAAGAAATTATTATACATTAAAATACATTTTATTATACCTAAAATTGTGTTTGGTTGGGTAGTGTAGCGTGTTTGGGGCAGTGGAGCGACCCCTTGTGGACACAGTGTTTGTACTGCAACATTTTACAACAATAAACTTCACTTTATGAAATCTCTTTTTTTTTTTTTCTTGGTTAATGAGGAGGAAAATCAGGGATGTTTGTGTAATTTTAGGGCATGCCGAGGTTATCAGTGTATAAAGCATCTACAGTGCTATCTGAGAAAAATCAAATCAAATCAAATGCTATAGCATTATATTGCACTGGATGAAGAAAGATAATGGATCTAGTTGTATTTGATATGGATGTGATTTTAAAGGTATTAAATAAAAAATAACATTTTCAGTATACTTGTATTTCTCATGGCTAAAGACTAAATGTAATCATTTTAAGATTCTAGCATTTAATACAGAAAAGCTGAAATAAATTACTATATTTTATAATAATCAGCAGTGCTACCTGTGTAAGACAGGTTGAAAACTAAATAATCAACACACACCTCAGCATTAATGTTTGTTGTGCACCGTGCAATGCACAAGTCTCTGTTACTTGCCATTTGGTATGGGATTCTTAAAAGCAGTGTTAATGTTTGTGATGCACCATTTGTTGGAATTACAAATGCAAAGCATTTAATTATTAAAAATGTTTGTGATGTTCCATCTTTTGGAATGACAGAGGCATAGCAACTGGATGGACACACAGACACATATCCTTTTATTAAGGTGGATTTATATTTTATTTAATAAGGTACTCATAATTATTTCATGCTATCAGTGTCAAGTGTTATACATTCAGAAGCAAAGAACTGATACTGGGATATATCAGACTGTGTAGTCAATTATATGTTATTACTAGGAGGCTCTGCCCCCTGCTCGCTTCGCTCGCCAACCCCTGGCGTTGGGGCATGACAAAGAGTGAGATGTATGAATTAGATATAGAATAGTGTGCAGGTTTGGATGATGCCTATATAAATAAAAAATAGAGTGTTTGGCATAGAGTAATGTTTTATTGGAATATTTCTTTGTATACAACATTAGTAGTAAAGATGGTGTCTTGTCTTTGAATGAGTCTTCCTTGGCATGGATCATTTATAAATTTAACTTTAACGTCAGATGAACGTCGAACACGTGAGAAGGCAACATAAAGTTGTCCATGTCCAAAAACGGGCTCAGAGAGGTAGATGCCAACCTTGTCCATGGTTTGTCCTTGTGATTTGGTGATGGTCATGGCAAATGCAGGTTTAATGGGGAACTGTCGGCGTTTCAATGTAAAAGGTAATTCTATGGGGAAATTCAGATGTTCATTGTCGTCATCAGAGTCAACTTTGTCAGAGCTTAGAAAGAGCCGTGTCTCTCCAGGAAGTAATGAAATGACCTGGGGCCTCATGTATAAACGGTGCGTACGCACAGAAATGTTGCGTACGAACCTATCCACGCTCAAATCGCGATGTATAAAACCTAAACTTGGCATAAAGCCACGCACATTTCCACGGTAACTCATTCCTTGGCGTACGCAATTTATCCGCCCGGTTTTGCAGACTGGCGGCACCCAGCGTCAAAGCAGTGCTACTGTTCCTGTGTGGTTACCCTTTCTTAGATCCACATCCACGGCGGCGGCTTTATCAAATACACTGAAATTAACCGCATATCGTTCATAAATTTAATGCATCTGATTGTAATTAACCTGTAACAATATAATGGTCCACAGAATGGTCAAACTACTGTTCCTGTGTGCTCATCCTTTCTTTCTTAGCTCCACATTCCTGACGCGGCTTTATAAATACACTGAAATTAACTGCATATTGTTTATTAGTGTAATGCATCTGATTGTAATTAACCTGCTGCAATATAATGGGCCAGGGAATAGCCATAGTATTCCAAATACCAGAACTGCTTTAGCGTTGTTACGCTCACTGCATCTTGTTCTTCTTTTTGCTGTTCCCGTTAAGGGTTGCCACTGCAGATCATCTTTTTCCATATTACTCTCACTGCACCACTTGGAGTATTTATATCACTGTATCTGAGTGTGAATCACAGCAGCAGATGATCGGAAAGAGAATTATCGGTATACAGTTTCAAGTACACACTACCTCAACCACGGCAAAAAGCGTCAAACCCTTTCCTGTACGGACCTCGCGTTTCAGAAACAGTTTCATCCCAAGAACTATAAACGCACTCAATCACCTCACTGTAAACTTGCACTACAGTTATAATATTGCACAACCTGCGCTACTTTATAAAGCACGTATGATGACAATATCATTTTTAAGATGAAATGCAGCAAAATATGTTGCTTATAGTATACAGATAAAACTTTAACTTCATTTAAATAATCTGCATTGTTAATAATTAAACATGTGAGGACACGGTGCCGCAGCGTATAGCTAGTTCAAGGATAGCTCCTGCCTTGCGCTGTATTCTTGCTGGTGCTGACGCGACACTGGAAGGATAGACGAATAGAATAATTAAACATGTACTACGAAGATATTTCAATGTTCCTTAAAAGTTTTGAAGAATCGGCGTTCTAAGCTTACAAATGGCTTAACGTCTATTACAGAGCTGATTGTGTGGCGATTGGAGAAAGAAAAGTATGGACAGGAATTGGAGGTTAGTACGTTTGAAAGAGACAGTACTTCTGTAATAAATTATTTCATCGAAGGTCACACATGGTGCAGCAAGCCTCTTGCGTGAGATATGAACAATCACTGCGCCACCGTGTTCCCATGTTTAATAACATGCTTTCATTCCTATCATCATGAAAATGATATCACGTATACATCTCAGTATTTTAATTATTCAGAGAGCTGTAATATGTCGAATGTAATGCATTCTGTGTCCTGTCGGAGAAAGAGAAAGAACGGAAGCACGTAGTGATTCACACACATAGAGCACATAGAAGATCAAACACAGAAAAAAGCATTTAACATGCTACTTGAGAAACTAGTAAAATAAACGATTTTAAGATGAAGTTTATGGTGTTCTACTTTAATGGCAAAATAAACTACGTGATTAAAGTGGAAATTTCGAGATTAAAGTTGACATTTCGTGCTTTTTTCCCACTGTGTGCCTATGTTTTTTGTCTGTACCCTAATACGCTTTCATATGACACTCAGACGGTGGGCTACGACTCGCCTTTTCACGGCGACTTTGATATGTGATTTCTTTTTTATTTCAGGCACTGTGCGACTTTGTGAATTTGATCTTTCAAGTTTTTCCGACACTCTGTCACTCGATCAACTTTCTTTTGTTGATTATATCACTGTTTAAACCAACTCCACTTTGCCTCCACTTGGTATTCGCTGAAATTCTTATATTTTCCCCTGTGCTTTTCCCATTGTCTTTTCACAGAAGGCTATTTATATTGATTTGCATATTCAAAGAGGCGTAATTCTGGGAGGAGTTGGGGCGGGACAGAAGGCGCATGCACGTGCGTTACTTTTCACGCAAATCGGGATTTATGTAGTGGAAGAACGTGAAAGTATGAGTGCGCACAGATTCCTGCATCTGGATTTTTCTGTGCGTACGCACAATCCCGCTTTTGTGCTTACGCCATGTTATAGTGTGAGTTCTACGCACGGCGTTATACATGAGGCCCCTGGTTATTAATGTGATTAACATTAATATTTTTTGGACATAATATAGTGCGTTGTGTTAACCACATATGCGAAAGCAGTATGGGCCATTGCCTTTTGGTGGCCTGATATGTACTCCGCTAGATGCAAAAGCAAATGAACTATTGTAGGATCTAATGCAGTTCATAAAGTTTTTACTTTCAGGCACATCGTTAGTTAGAAGCTTCTGTAGATATTCAGGATATGAATGTAAAGGAGGCAGTCTAATCTGCCCCTTTTGACAACAACGTGTAAATTCATTATTTGTATTGCCAGTTGTTTCTTCTGGAAAGTTAAGTGAATGACAATGACAGCAAATGACATTCATTAATCCCAATGAATTTTCCTCAATAGTGGACTCATTATTGAAGGCGTTGTCAGCCAACTTGCGTAAGCGTTTAGCAGGTGTCTGGCGTTGATGTCCACGACGGGCATGTTTTGCTTGTGGCGTTTGAGTGCCGCGTTGTTGCATGTCCATTATTTGTGACGCGCTATTTTTGATTTTTAATTGATTCGCCTCCGCTTTGCGAAAAGTCCGTTTCAGTCTACGTCGTGCATTGTTTGTATCGAGCCTTGTCCGTTTTTGTATGTCGGTCAGTTGAGCTTTCTGCTTTTGGAGTCTTGCTTGCTTTTTTTCTGGCAGGTCATATGCGCGTTGTACACGTCTGCGTTCATTTATTCTGTCTCTTCGCTCCCTTTTTTGTATGTCTGAGACGCGAGCTCTTTCTTTTGAAATTGTGCTTGTTTCGATGCAGCACTTTGAGACGCGCGCTGTATGCGTCTACGTTCATTGTGTCTGTCCATTTGGGCACGTCTCTGTAACGGGGTTACTTGAGCTTTGCTTTTTTTGATCCGAGACATTTTTTCTCCCGGAGTTTCCGAAGCGCGTTGTATGCTCCGCCGTGTATTTTGTTGTTTCATTCGTGTTCGTGTGTTTTGTCCCGTTATCCGATCCGAATCGTTTTGTACCCGTGACCGTGTATTCATGACTTGTTTGTTCCTCAGCGTGCGAAATATGGATAAGTAATAAGGAGGATCGCACTCACTGTTAATATGGAGCCTTTTCTGCAGTTGAACGGTTAATAGTGCTTTATTGTAAGGAGATTCACCTATGCTGCCTAGTGTGAAGGTGTTGAGATGACGTATGTTTAATATGGAAGTTTCCTTTAGATATGTGGCTTTGGGTGTCACTTCTTATTGATGTTTTGATGGGGGGGTGAGGATTGTTGTTGCGCGAGCGTCTTCTTTCTTTTTGTGTTCCAGGGGCTTGTTGAATCCCCCTCTTTGTGTGTGTCCCGTCCGTTGCTTGTAGGGTATGTTGGGTGGTTTTGTGTTCTTTTTTTTTTGTGTTCCAGGGGCTTGTTAAATCCCCCTCTTGGTGTGTGTCCCGTCTGGTGACTGTAGGGGGGGGGGAGCTAGTTTCTTTTTTGTGTGCTAGTTTCGTGTGCAATGGGTTTCGTGCGGTGCCTGCATTTGACTACTTTTTTCTGTGCTTTTTCCTTTTTTCTGTGCTCGCGTCGCCTCATTTCTTTGACTCCTTTTTTCTGTGCTCACTCCTTTTTTCTGTGGTCTTGTCCGCCTCTCGCGGCCCCTCATTTCTTGGGGCGCCTGCGCAGTACGTCTTTTTGCGGCTACAGCCCATGGCCGGATGTCCCTGCGTCCATCCGGTTTAGCATTCTCGGTTAGTAATATGGATAAGTCTCCTAGTCGTGCAAAATACATGAGTTACATGAGAGCAATTAGCAGTCGGCAACTGAATTAAGTACATGAATTTCACAAAAAATTGGAAGTAAACCAAGATGTGTTTATATAGGCTCACCTTTACACCTGCTGGCTTTATTATTATTCCAAAAAAGGTTAACTTGTATCAATCAAATTTTAAATTTCTCAAGAGTTACTTCAAAACTAATCAAATGAAGATTTCTTTTAACTATCTCTATAACATTTTTCAGAAAAAATGTAAAATTTCTGCTATTCAAAAAAAAACTTACTTTGTTCATTAAAGACATGTTGACATCTTCTGTTAGTTTTAACATAATATCTGCGTCTTGAAGGCACCTACAGAAATAAAATATATTTGCTTGTTATCCATAAATTTATAAGCAAGATTTTTTTATTAAGACCAGTTCATCAAAAAACATTTTCAAAATAAAACTTTGAAAAAAAATTAAGTTCAGCTCCCATTTGGTGCACATGTAATAAAAGTCTGATGAAAAGTTGTATTTTTATAGGTATATAGGGTCGTTATCAATACATGTACTTCATCCATCCATCCATCCATCCATCCATCCATCCATCCATCCATCCTCTTCCGCTTATCTGACGTCGGGTCGCGGGGGCAGCAGCTTGAGCAGAGATGCCCAAACTTCCCTCTCTCCGGCCACTTCTTCTAGCTCTTCCGGGAGAATCACAAAGCGTTCCCAGGCCAGCCGGGAGACATAGTCCCTCCAGCGTGTCCTGGGTCTTCCCCGGGGCCTCCTCCCGGTTGGACATATACTTGCATATCTTATTCAATTTGTGTAGCACTACTCTTTAATTCTTAACAACAATGTGCTGGTGTACATTTGTAATAAAAATACCCTTAAATGTAATAAAATGCTATTTAGACTGTTTATTTGACAAATAAGAATCCTAAATAAACAAAACAATAAGGAGGAATAACTAATTGAAATAAGATTTAAATCCTACATTTGCAAATGCCATATGTTAATTTTTACGAGGGGTGTTCAATTATAAACAGGAATTTTAATGCTCTGTTCTTATAAATAGTGCAAAGTAGACCTGACTTATTGGACAAACACACGCATATATGAACTTGTTGTTAGTAGCGTTAGCTGCTCTTTCCCCCTTCCTATCAGTTGTAATCAACATGTCGGATCAGGAGGTACACAGTAGCTTTGCGCAGCGCTTTATTATTCAATTTTTGACAAATGAAGGAGTCATTCCATCTCAGATTTATTTGAGACTTAAAAAAAACAGTTTGGGGATGAGTGTCTCTCTCTCTTAGTCTGGAGTATATGATTGGTGCAAGTCATTCACAGAGGGACTATCGTCTCTTCGGTCCACTTATGGAATTTTTAGGAGGGAAGAAATTCAAGCCGAATGAGGAGGTTATTGACCCTGTGCAAGAATGGGTCAACATGCAGTCACAAGAGTTCTACTTTTCTGGGATTAAGAAGCTTCATGAGCGCTGGAACAAGAGTACTGCAGTGGCAGGAGACTACATAGAAAAATAGTGTGTAAGTCATTTCATTGTATTCAATAAATAAAGCATAGCTCATAAATTCCTGTTTATATTTGAAAGCCCCTCGTATAATGCTTTCCTACAAATGAACAATCATATATATTAACATCTACGCGTGGAAGTGTGTGTGTGTGTGTCTGTCTGTCATGCCCGGAAGTGCAAGTCTACAGCATGAAGCTAAAAGAGCCAGCAAGGTGGCCCCAAGTTAACGAGTCGGAAGAAGAACGAAGTACGAGGCTACAGCATGAAACTAAAAGAAAGTGACTCTGTCACCAAAGTGAAACTTACTTAGGCGCTGATAGACAAGGGGGGCGAGCACATTCGCAAAATGAAACTGCCGACTCTGCATTTCAATTTTATTTTGAAGATTTCAATAGTTTCTAGGAGGCCAGGCTTTTTACAGTACGGGCTTACACAGCTAGTTTAATTATAACAATGTCTAATATTTTCATATAGAAGTCTACTTTAGTTGGTAAAAAAAAAAAAAAAAAAATTAAATCAAGGTAAAGATCAAATTGTGTCATGCAAAATAATTACCCTATTCGTGGCATCCGCTGGTGTTGTTCCTGAAATTTGCTCAGTGCTAAAAAGGCAGCATGCAACTGCAGAGGTGCCTGAAAAATAAGCAGAAAAGAACCTTTACTACAAAGACACTAAAGAAAATGCACATATTGTTAAAAGAAAAATTTTAATGTGCGAAAACAAAAATGCAAAAGACCCAATTGTTTAAATTCATGAACTAGTACTTTTTCAGGACTGGATGCATAATGTGACATTCATGCAATTCTGACTTCTTACCTCAGGTTTGCTGAAATCGGCTATAAGGCAACTAGGGTTTGAAAGCTGCTTCTCCAAACTTTCCTGTAAAACATAAAAAAATTACTATTCTCTTATTATTTTCCACTCCCCTCTATCAGGTTTTACTAATATCTAGAATTTACATTTTCCAGGTCCATGTATTGGGTTTTGTCAAAGATGTGGACTAACTACTTCAGATCAATAATACATGACAACAACATAGAAAGGCATTACTCAGTGACTAATGCTGTAGACACCATGGATTCGGCTACCTAGGTTGGAAATTAGCATCTAGTCATCGTTTGTGTAGAGTTCTCATGTTCTTTTTCTGAGTTTTCCTTCTGCATTCCCAAAGACATTCAGGTTGGGTAACTTGGTGGCTGTAAATTGGAACCACATGGGTGCTACAATGGACATGTGCACTGCCCAATTTCCTTTCTCGCACTGAAAGTGATGGAAAAGGCCATGTCCAACACACCTCTAAACTGGTATAAGTGGGTTCCAGATTGCCATGTTATGTTAGGTCATAGTTTCAAGTGTAACCACTGTGTGCATATAGCGTAAGTTTCAGGATACTAGATAAGGTACTTGTACTCCAGGATATATAAGCCAATAGAGTAGCTATTGATTGAATGCTGGTATTCACACCGAATTTTAGCACCGATCCAACACTAGCCTAGTAACTTTTTGCCTTTAAAGACAGTTAATGTTTCCTTGATTGTAATAACTTAAACAGATTGATGCCTGGGTGAATGTAGTCTTTTGTTATATTTTCCAGCATGTTTTCTGATTTTTGATGTACACAGGAATTCAGTAGACCTCAGTTTCAGTAATTAAGACTTATTCAGCTTGCTGTCCTGTTTGTATGTTTTATTCTATTTTACTGCCAGGAGTTCAGAAAACTTTTATTTTATCTAAGTCAATCAGCCTGAGGAAGAGCTAAGTGTTCATGCTAGTATTACTAATTTGACTCCTCAGCAGTAGATTGTTGTACTGTGTTAGCCATAGATTGATACAGGAGAAAGTAGGGTGAAATGACACCTTTTATTGGCTAACTAAATAGATTACAAATGCAAGCTTTCGAGGCAGCTAAGGCCCCTTCATCAGGCAAGGTGTAGGGGCCTTAGCTGCCTCGAAAGCTTGCATTTGTAATCTATTTAGTTAGCCAATAAAAGGTGTCATTTCGCCCTACTTTCTCCTGTATCAATCTATGGCTAACACGGTACAACACTCTACTGCTATGGATATACCAGACACCCCAATGTACCGGATTCAAATGGAACTTAAAACCCGATGGAAGAAACTAGCTCATTTGGACAGGTTACACCTTGCCTGATGAAGGGGCCTTAGCTGCCTCGAAAGCTTGAATTTGTAACCTATTTAGTTAGCCAATAAAAGGTGTCATTTCACCCTACTTTCTCCTAATTTGACTCCTAAAAAAAATGAAATAGTTAATGTAGGTTTATGGACCACAGCTTCCCTCTCTACCTACACAAAGTTAAACTGTTCCAGGTATGATTTACAACATGTCCCCATAAAAGAAAACAGAAATAGTAATACATGAAGTTATTTTAACAGCACTGGTAAAATTGAAGGAAGATTAGTAATTTGGTAGCCAAAAGTGCAATTAAACTGTTGTCATGGGACTAATACTTACAAAGCACACAGTCTTAGGGGTTTTGATCTGACAAACAATTCCTCCATGAGTGTAATCCTCAAGATCTGATGTATCACCAATGCTAAATGAGTAAGGAGACAGCACTAAAAGAGAGAAATGAAAAACAGTGCAAAATCAAAAATTAAATTATGACAATAATATAAACTATCCAGAAACTGAACCATCAGAGTTAACAAAAAATGAATATCTTATGACATCACCATTAATCATGTATGTATGTATTTACTTATTGAAATGATAATCTGTAACATAAAGTTATTTGTAATTTAAATCAATAATGTTATTTTTATATGACAACTTATAATAGGTGGGCGGCACGGTGGTGCTTTGGGTAGCGCTGCTGCCTCGCACTAAGGAGACCTGGGTTTGTTTCCTGGGTCTTCCCTGCATGGAGTTTGCATGTTCTCCCCATGTCTGCGTGGGTTTCCTCCTACAGTCCAAAGACATGCAGGTTAGGTGCATTGGCGATCCTAAATTGTCCCTAGTGTGTGGGGGGTGTGTGTGTGTGTGCCCTGTGGTGGGCTGGCGCCCTGCCTGGACTTTGTTTCCTGCCCAGTGTTGGCTGGGATTGGCTCCAGTAGACCCCCGTGACCCTGTGTCAGGATATAGTGGGTTAGAGAATGACTGACTGACTTATAATAGTCAACACCATTTAAACATTCTTTACAAATGCTACAGTTATTTAAATTTGAATGTTTCTAAAACTGGAAAGCAGATAGGTTGGAACAGAGGAAGAAACACTTCACTGATGCTTTGTTTTTTAAATGTTATGAAGACCAAAAGATGCCTTTGTTAAGGTCTTGTTAACTGAGAGTAAATAAGTAATAGATGCATTTTTGCAGTCCCTAAAATAAAGTGTTACCTAATGTTCTTTATGCTTTTGTTCCACTTTATTACTCAGTCAGTCATTATCCAACCCGCTACATCCTAACACAGGGTCACGGGGGTCTCACTTTATTACTGTGTATTTCTAATACCTAGCATTTTGTGATCATTTTCTGTATAGTGTCTTTAGAAGACAAGTTATAACTGAGACATCCTGAAACTTCTATTAAGTAGATGCACAGGAATTCTTCTCTGTGACCCCAACAAGGGCCAAATGCAAAGCTGTCCTTTCAATACTCTGTGATGTCAGAAGCGTGGATTTAGTTGAATGAGCCTCCAATTATCAGAGAAAAGGACAGGCAGAATTTATTAGCCTCCAGGTTTAGAACCATGAGCACCACTTCACCCTCCAGGAAGAAAGACTGGGGGTGGTGAGAGATAAGTCTTAGATTTATGAGCCCACACAAAATCTGCCTGGGACAGGACCACTAGTGAAGTAAGCTACATAAAGTCAGGTGATAAGCTGGTGAAGAAAGAGCAAACGAGAGGGAGCTGACTAGAGGTAAGGGAGGCTTTGTTGCAACTGTAAGATTAACTGCTGTCTGAGAGACAACATCTAGAATTATCAGGTGTGAAGGACAGCCGGGTCCCATGCCCGGCAGGGACGCCCCTGCTGCATCTGTTCCGGGGGAGCAGCCATGGTCACCTCAATACCTCCCCCGGGACGCTTGGTGGCAGCCTCCCTGACAGATAATGATTCCCCACCCCGGCGCATGGCTCCATGGAAGATGGAGTCCTCCACAGCCTGGTTGGAGGCTCGGATGGCCACCAGGGGGAGCTGCATGGAGACAGCAGCCTGGCTGGTCATATCTTCAGCCCCACCCGGAAGGGCAATTAGGACCAGGTGGCCAAGCACCTGGAACGCTTCTGGGTGGGGTATAAAAAGGGCCAGCCACCATCACTCGAGAGCCAGAGTCAGGAGGAGGAGGACTAAGCCTGAGGAGGAGGAGTGGTGGAAAAGAAAGACAGAAAGAAAGGAAGAGAAGAGTGTTGTGGTTTGTGAGTGTTTTGGGACTGTGTTGGGCCTGTGGGACATGGGGAAGGCGTGCCCCACGGCTGAAGAGAAATAAAAAAGTGTGCTTTGTTTAAGTACGTGCCTCTGTCTGAGTCTGTGCCAGATCGGGCGCTATATAGCACCGTTCACACAGGTTTTATGGTTTGGATAGCCACATTTCCATTTTGCTTTTATGGCACACTTTTCTTTATATATAATACGCTACCGTGGCTGTTCGTTTGTCTGTCCAGGATTTTAAATCACCTGTAGCTCGCAAAACCATTTGACCTGAAATTTGGTACACTTATACTACGTGACCTCTACTGTTTGCTGTCAGGGTGATAATTGACCTGCAAGGTTATTCCTCTTTTTATTTTTATTTTATTTTATTGTAGAATCAACTCTCTGCAGCAGCCAGAAGGGTGGCCGTGCGGCGCATGTGTACAGGCGCCGTTCTCATCCCTACCACTTTCGCTGTCACTTCCCCTACCTCTTCATATCTTAAATCATTCTCGAAGCAGATTGAAGACTTAAGTGCCAGCTTAAGTAAAAAATTAAGAAAAATGCACTAAGTAATTGCAACACAAACACTGACTTAATCAGTTTCAATGCAAACGAAAGAAGAGAAGAAGCGGTCCGCTAGAGTGGAGAAAAGACGAGATGCTCAGGAAGCAGCAAACGCATCAACCTCTGAGCACAGGAATGTTAAACGTACAGGGAAAGAGGAGGAGAACTGGGAATGCTCAAGCCAAGTGTATTCAGTGCACGTTATCGTGCAGTGAACCGTTACTGGTATGATAATATTTTAAGATTAAAATTTATTCAGCTTGCTTTCCTGTTTGTACGTTTTATTCTATTTTACTGCCGGGAGTTCAGAAAACTTTTTTCTCAGTTAAGTCAGTCAGGTTGAGGGAGAGAGAGGACACTCACAATCTACTGTAGCAGTCATTCTTGAGTGAAGTCTTAAGGTAGTGCATGAAAAGTTCTAAATACAAGTGCACTGCAACTGGGAACTGTATAATAACCCATCCATCCATCCATCCATCCATCCATTTTCCAACCCGCTGAATCCGAACACAGGGTCACGGGGGTCTGCTGGAGCCAATCCCAGGCAACACGGGGCACAAGGCTGGAACCGGGCAGGGTGCCAACCCATCGCAGGACACACACAAACACACCAAGCACACACTAGGGCCAATTTAGAATCGCCAATCCACCTAACCTGCATGTCTTTGGACTGTGGGAGGAAACCGGAGCACCCGGAGAAAACCCACGCAGACACGGGGAGAACATGCAAACTCCACGCAGGGAGGACCAGGGAAGCGAACCCAGGTCCCCAGGTCTCCCAAATGCGAGGCAGCAGCCCTACCCACTGTGCCATCCTGTATAATAATACTACTACTAATAATATATTTATATTGTGCATTTCCCATGCTCAAGGAGATTATATTCCTGAAGGTTGACAAGTGTAAGAACAGATAAACAGGAGTAGCAAAAGAAGTGTAACACATAACTGTAATCCACAGGAAAAAGAATTTATGCATTTGAAATGGGGTTCATGTTTTAAGGAGAGACCCTAAAAGCCCTTCATCTATAATAAAACACCTACAGCTGTAAAACAGCAAGCAGGACCATTTTGATTTTATAGTGCGATAAAACACCAGGCAATGCCCAGACCCTCAAATGATGCTTTATTAGACTAATCTTGTTCAGCAAAAAGTAAGAAAATTTTAAAAACAAGAATTAAAATAATCTTAAACCTTCTATTTGATGGGTGTTCCCATTGAGCTCTGACATTCCATTAATTTCTTTAAAGGTTACAGTCTGTCCAGATTGAAGACCATGAGTCCTGTTTTCAAGGCATGTAACAATACCAGGATTTGCCTAGAATTAAAAATGAAAAAAACAAGAACACACAATCAAACTTTTTTTCAACAATAACATGTTACGAGGGCAATCCCAAAAGTAAGGTCTCCAAAGCGGTGGGGACGTAGAGAAACTGTTCGTACGGCTGTTGGCCACACTGTTGTGATTGGTGCTTCCTCCACTCCCAAACAAGCATGCACGGCGGCTTCACTGGGAAGCTCAATCTTGGCTTGGCAGCCCTTGAAAATGGAGCTCCCGTTGAACGCTACTGCCAAGTAAGAAGTTCGCGCAGGAGACCGTCAATTTCCGACGAGACAGTCGCAAAGGTTGAGGAAAAGATGCGTAAAGATCGGTGGTTGGAACTTCATCACCCACCCTATAGTCCGGACTTGGCAGCCAGTGACTACCTCCTGTTCCCTAAGTTGAAAGAATATTTGTCCGGAAGGCGATTCTGCTCCGACGAAGTGGTGAAAGATGAGGTTCAACACTTCCTGAAGGACATGGCGGCGAGCTGGTATGACATGGGCATTCTAAAACTACCACAGCGTCTACAAAAATGCATTGACCGAAATGGCGATTATGTAGAAAAATAAATAAGTCTTTAACCTTTAAAATGATGTAAACATTATAGAAAATAAACGGTTGTTTGTATTTCTAAAAAAATAGGAGACCTTACTTTTGGGATTGCCCTCGTATCATTTACTCATAAAATACTAGCAAACCCCACCTGAGTAACTCTCTGTCTATCACTTCACATAGTTCTCTGATTTTCATATCTGTTCAAGATTGAAACTACACAGAAAAGGTGTAACTTGTTTATAATTCTGACTACAAACACCGGTGTATGAATACTGCTAATATGTGTATATAGCTTTTCTCATATAACAATTGAAAAATGCAACAAATGCATCCTGCCAAACACTAATGATGATACAGGACTGAGACGAAGCTCATCTTTAAAATAACTAATATGAGAACAACCCGATACAATATTTGTCAATATTCCTTGAGGAAAAATATAACAAAAGTTCCAATTCTACTGTTTAATTTAAACAATTCCCTAACACCAAAGTTAAAATAGTCCAGGTGGGTTGATGTGTCTAATAGTGTGATTTTATCAAAACATTTGTTACATGAGTCAAACATTATTAGTAGATCAGAATTCCATGCTGAATTACTCAGAGAGGCTCATAAATGAGGGTGATCAAAAGGTATCAGGTTTTAAAATACACCTTTATCTATTGTGAATTTAAATTATTACGACTTGCCCTCCTTTCATTCACATAATTCAAATGAATTTAATTTTATATAAGGCCATTCCATTTCTAAGTCTAAGTCAGTGTTTTCCAAACCAGAGGCTGCCACGTTCCACTTGAGGATCTGCAACAGCCCTACTGAGGTTGATGTTTTTGCACGTTTGCAAGTTGTGAATATGAAAGCAGCTCTCATTCGATACGTAAGGGAACACACACACAGACACAAAAGAAAACTGGGAAAATGTATTCCTCAAAAAAAAAAAACACAAACACATAGTGCCTGGATCTGTGTCTCTGTGCTCAATTCCTGGAGGGGATTTGGAAAGAAAAAAAAGAAAGAAAACCTCTGGCCTAGAGATATCACATAACATTTGATGACACATGTGTCAATAGTCTACTGTAGTTAAGCATTTACTAATCTGTATTTTCTTTCTTTATAGTCATTCTGGTGTGTGTTCAGACCTGTGTGTGTGTGTATTTATTTAATTACTTATCTACTTATTTATGTATGCATGTATTTATTTAAAAAACTTCTGTAACAACCCAAATTTCCCCCTGGGTACAAATTCAGTTTGTTTGTTCTTTCTGTTCAGTTTGTTTGTCTGTTTGAATAGACTGGAACTGCCCTATATTTTAGGATAATCTACCAGATGGCATACAGTAGAGACTTACAGAGCACAGCCTATTACGCTAAAAATTAAAATTCAGTTTGTTTGTTTTTTCTTATTCAGCCAGCCTGTTGTTGGCATCTAGCAAGGTCAGTCTGTCTATCTTTCTTCATGCTGTGCAGCTACTATTATCAGTAACCAAGAATTCAAGATCACACTCTTCTTTGCAGTATTGTATTTATACTTGTGGGTACAATGTTTTGGGGGCATAGGCTTAAAATCATTTGGGAACCCTTGTCTAGAGGACAGTGCACATTTCCAAATAAAGAATTTAAAGTAAAATAATAATAACATGATATTAAACACAAAAATACTACATAAAATGAACACAGAAATATAAAAATGCATACAGATAATTAGTATTCATTTTTTTAAAAACCTTTTTTAACATCTGTAGATATAAACAGACATCAGAGCTGATAAACTGTGTATCAGATAATACAATGGAAACATTTATCAAATTATTATGGACATTATGATTTACGTATACAATTTGGGATGGAAATTACTTTTTTTTTTACAAAAGCTTATTTGGTGAAACAGTTTATGAATCCATATACCAAACATTATCAATAAAATAACATGCCTCAAGCAAATTGGAAAAATAAAAATAAAAACTCTAATTCTCTGAATTTTATAACCATACAAACGTTACTTGAGCTGTGAATGGGAAAAACAGATATCCAAAAGAAAAAGGTCTCTGAATTTTAACATATGATGGGGTTTTAAAAAATAGACTGAAACTGCCCAATATTTTAGTATAATCTACCAGACTGTATACAACAGAGACTTACAGAGTGCAACCTATTAAGCTAAAAATTAAAATTCAGTTTCTTTGTTCTTTCTTATTCAGCCAGCCTGTTGTTGGCATCTAGTAAGGTCTGTCCATCTTTCTTCATGCTGTGCAGCTACTATTATCATTAACCAAGAAGCCAAGATCACACTCTTCTTTGCAGTATGGTTGTTTATATTAGTGGGTTGCCTTGACCCAGATAGTACAATGTTTTGGAGGCATACTGTAGGCTTAAAATTATTTGGGAACCCTTGTCTAAAGGACAGTACAAGTTTAGAAATAAAGAATTTAAAGCAAAAAAAATAATAATATAACATGATATTAAACACAAAAATACTACAAAAAATGTACATAGAAATAGACAAATGTATACAGATAATTAGTATTCATTTTTTAATCCATTTTTTTAACATCTGTAGATATAATTAACTATATGGTTAAGCAGAAATAGTATTAATAAAATGGCATATCATATCCTATGGGTAATCTTTTGATAAACTAGGGGGCTCCGCCCCCTGCTTGCTTCGCTCGCCCACCCCCGGGTTTGGTTAACCGGATATACAATTTAAAGACATTATTGTTTTCATGGGAATTGGTTACATATGCATTAAAAATTTCAGTAAAAACATTATTTGGAATTAACTTTTCTTCAAGATCGCATTGAATTTTGATTCCGTGTTTGGACTTACACCGTGACAACGCAATGTATAACTGCCCGGGAGTGAATTTAGTTTCTTTATCTCTAATAAATTACCTGACTTTTTCGAATGTTTGTCCCTGCTCTTTCTTCTTCGCTTAGTCGTTGACATGTCTAGAATGTATACAATTATTGTCCTGATAAAATTTATAAGAGCTGAAAGCACAGGAAGTGTGTCTGACAAAAGCATTCACACGACTGAGAGGTTAGATGACCGTGGTCTTGTTTGAAAAAGGTTGTAAGTAGGGTGCGACTTGAAAGAATCTCATGGTAAAAGTCTCCGTCTCACTGGACTTCATTCCAAAAAGTCTCTCAAAAAGTCATGTCTCATCCCAATATTTATAATTATAATAGAGATTAAATATAATAATTATAATAGAGAGATATAACATGATTGCTATTTCAAAAAACATGGCTAACTGTTTAATTATTAATATTTTAAAAAAATTTAAATATAATATCATATATCCATTGTTAATTACGTGTATTTATTCATTTTTTGTACATCTGTAAATCAAAGTGAACTATATACTGTAATAATACATTAAATGCAGCTATTTATGTATTGCCAAACAGCACCTCCATATTTTTATGCACTTTACTCTACATCCATATTATCAGCAATGAACTCTTCTGTTCTTTATATTAAACAGTACTTTACCTTAGTAATACTCTGTACAAATATTTCTTTCACTTCTTCCCCATTGGGATCAGAAACTTCAAATTGGTCGCCAAAATCACAAAAGATGCGTGCACATATCCCATAGACATCAGAGCTGATAAACTGTGTATTAGATAATACAATGGAAACATTTATCAAATTATAAAAGGACATTATGATTTATGTATACTGTACAATTTGGGATGGAAATTACTTTTTTTACAAAAGCTTATTTAGTGAAACAGTTTTTGAATCCATATACCAAACATTATCAATAAAATAACATGCAACAAGCAAATTGGAAAAAGAGTAATAAAAAATCAAATTCTCTGAATTTTACAACCATACAAATTATTTACTTGAGCTGTGAATAGGAAAAACAGATCTCCAAATGAAAAGGTCTCTGAATTTTACCATATGATGGGGTTTTAAAATATAGACTGGAATTGCCCAATATTTTAGTATATTCTACCAGATGACATACAGTAGAGACTTACGGAACGCAACCTATTAAGCTAAAAATTAAAAACATACTACAGTTTGAGTATCTCTAATCTGAAATGCCTGAGACCAGAAGTATTTTGGAAATTTTTCATTTTGGAATATTTGCATATACATGATGTGATATCTTGGAGATATACACGTGATCAGCTAGGAAAATTGGAGACACATGTGATCAACTGGGGAAATGCAGCAAAACCAGGTCAATGACAACTCATGTGAATAATAATTAATATCACCAAGCCATTATTATAATGTGCATTTACGTGACATATGTCTTAAAACCTCAGAGAATTGGCCAACAGGTCAGAATTATCTAGGCCAATCTTCACTCCATCATGCGCACCATGCTCAAAGCCATTAACTGACCGATGAGAGAACTACATTTAGTTTTCGTATACTGTGAGTGTACATATATAAAAAAAAAACACGTTTTTTGCCAATAATAAAAAATTACATTGCAGAGCTTCATGGGAGAAGATAGTCAATCATGAGATGGTGCTTCATGGATCTTGCTGCTTCACAAGGGACCCCAAATTCTGGTCATCTATTGTTTCTCCTGGCTTTATGTCACGTCACTTCACAGGGCACAAACCTAACTCCTCAATCCAGCCATCAATCATGTGTCTTAGCTTTGTGGTGCTTAATCCTTTATGGTGAACCATACATCAGACCCTATGCCACTCCCTCCCAGTCAGAATGAGTAAATCCATTTGGAATCTGCGCAAACATTGTTCACATCTGCTCAGCAATAAAAATAATTTGAAACAACACAGGTGGTGTCATATCAGAGCCCAAAATGTTTTGGACTTTTGAAGCACTTCAGATTTGGAATACTTAGCTTTTATCACAAAATTTAACTGAAGGTAAAAATTACTTTTATTTGCCCATTAAAAGTCTTTGTGAAATGTTCTTTAAAAGGACACTTTGCAAATACACTTAGAATCAAACCTTAATAGGAGGCTGCTGTAGGCGACAAAAATCATTGATCTTCTTTTGCAAAGAAATCCTGGTATCTGTTAAAATCACACACTAAAAGAAAAATAAATGTAATTACAAGTAGTTATGATGTAAACAATGTCATCATTGTAACAGAAACAAAATCTACATTTCTTAAAAAAAAAGATATATATATATATATATATACAGGTATATATCACTTCCTCTACCTCTTCATATCTTAAATCATTCATGAGATAGACTGAACACTTAAGTGCTAGCTTAAGTGAAAAATTAAGAAAAACGTACTAACTGCAACACAAAAACTGACTTAATCAGTTTTAATACAAAAAGATGCAGACGAAAGAAGAGAAGAAGCGGGGCACTAGGGTGGAGAAAAGAAGAGCTGCTCACGAAGCATCAAGCGCATCAACCTCTGAGCAAACAAATGCTAAACGTACAGAGAAAGAGGATGAAATCTATAAGTCAAGTGTGATCACTGCACATTATCGTGCAGTACGCTGTTACTGGTACTGTATAAAGAAGGATAAGAGGTGGTCAAAACTGAAAATAAAGGTATTGAAATATTTGATGTTAATGTGCCAATTCACTTAGGATCTGTTCTGAGTCTGTTCTGAGAATAAAAACAGAATGATACAGCGATGTAAGGAGGTGTCTGCACAGTGTGTTGTGACAGGGGTGATGGCAAATGATACAGCACAAGTAAAGTCATACTCAATAGGCAAATGATGTAGCACAAGTAAAGTCATACTCAATATACAAACCATTTTTGCAAAATTAAGGAAGTTTTACTACTTAGGAAACATATTAAATGGGGATGGAGGTGTAGACTCCAGGGTGGTAACAAGAGGAAGAGGAGTAGGGGGCACCCATCATACTCTGAATTTTAAATGAGAAACTGTAGCAGCATAACTAGAGATGAATTGATGTCTGGTGTATGCCAAAGAAATGCAGTCAATGAAAGAGAAGACAGAAAAGTTGATGATGACTCAGATAAACCTGACCAAGTGCAAGTGTGATTTACCTAGATAAGGGAAGAGTAATGAGAATTGAAGGGGTAAAGAAATGACAGGCTAAAGTGGTTTGGGGCATTTGAAGAGAGAGGTTGAGGATGACTTGATGACAAGTTGTATGTGACGAAAGTGGGCACAACAAAGAAATGGATGGAAGTGTTTAATGATACAAGAAGCCTTAAGGAGGTTGAGAAAATCAACTAAACTGGATGAACCCCAATAACAGGCATTAAACAGGCTATTGTTCTTTGTGAATATCCAGGAGATTATGTTGTTCTTTTATTGCAATTGAAATGTCTTTTGCCAAAATATGTGCCAGCAAGTTTCATATGTGAATTTAGTACATTCTTACAAAAGCATATACCAATATATTCAAAAATTATACTCTAATACTGATATATATATACATATAAAAATACACTGTAAGTCATAGTTCATACGTGCATACATAGTATATATCATGATTTGATTAATAATGTCCCAACTAATGACACTGCGCTTTAACAACTGAGCCTCTATTGAAATACAATAAATGAAATGACACAGAGGGACGTCCCCCTGCATGCTGCTGACGCACGCTAGGTTTTCCCTATGTGTTACATACAGAATGCAGCTATGAAGAAGGGCTGCCTTGTACTCAAAGTCAGAGTCAAAAATGACATCAGACACAGAGGAACATCCCTGAGTGCTGCTGGCACATGCTAGGTTTTTGCTGTATACTGCACATGGAATAGATAGATAGATAGACAGATAGATAGACAGATAGACAGATAGACAGATAGATAGATAGATAGATAGATAGATAGATAGATAGATAGATAGATAGATAGATAGATAGACACAGCATATTATGATACTGTGGCATTGAAAAAGCAGTAAACATTTGCAATACCATCTACACACAGAAATAATACCAATAAATTACAAAATTTTGCAAATACCAATTTCAAGTAATCTCATAAACACACTAAGAAAAAAATATTTTCTATTTAGAGTGTGAAGTGTTGGGTCTGTGAGTACATTAAATATTTTGACAGGCCTAAGCCAAATTTTACCACCACGATTTGGGACTTGCTACCCAAGATTCTTAAAATGATCAGATACCAACTGAATGAATTAACCCAATTTGAAAAAAAGCCTGGATAATGAATAGATTTTACACCAAGTGCTCATTTGTTTTCCCCAAATAACTTTGTTCTGTTCTCAACCCACACTGTTCATAAGCTTTGTGCAACGGGCTTGTTATGTTCTACCTTCACACCCACCTGACCTTATCAACTTCTAGCAAAACAGCAAAATAAACAGTGACTGACCTGAAATTGCTTTAAAAATGAAAGATCAGTATTTTCATCCAAAGAGGCAGCTGATATGTTGACCTGAACATAAGGGTTCAATTCTGCAATATGTGAATAGACTGCTTCAACTCTGAAACAAAAAGGTATATATACAATATATGTATATATTGTTGCCATCACGTGTATATTTAAAAATATTCACATTTTTAGAGAATACATATATTTTGATAAATTACAGTAATTACAGAAACTCTTGAAATGAAAAATTAAATGGTATCCAAAAAAACAAAACCTAAAAAAAGAACAAATAACTTTAAGATTCTTCTCTTCCCTGACTGAATAATGGCTCTTTTTCAAATTTTTTATACAGTAGAAGTAATTTGGAGAAGGGATGTGAAGATGAAGAAATAAACAAAGGTAATGTTATGGTATGGGATATACTTAAATGGGACAGTTTTTCATTACTTAAAATGTTTTCATTCAAAATTTACAGCTCAAACAAACAAACACAGTCAACCAGCATGAGAAGATCTTCCTGATGCACCAGACATGCTTACCTTTATTTAATTTTTTTTTATAACAAGCCAGACTTTCACACCCCATGTTGAGCAACATGTCATTTTTTACTTTAATTTTAGTTCCATTGGTTTTAAAATTAAATAGAATTGAAAATCCAAGCTTTTACAAAGAGTTTTATTTCAATGCCTTCCATATGAAGCTCATACATTACAATCAAGGAGTGTATAGCAGCCAGTGGACACCAGACGAGGAACAAACAAGCTGGAAAGTACAGGGAGGCTGGAGGTAGGCAGTTGGAATGACAAATTATTTAAATCCAAAATTGGTCCATCTGAACTTCTTATACAAGAAGCAGGTTGTTATGCTCTGAATTTTAGACAACTGGTGTCACACTGAATGAATATTCCTCACTTGGCTTGAAACCATTTAGACAACAGTCTGTTTCCCATTAAGTGAAATTATTTGCAGACTGCAATATTTATTTGTGTCAACCAAGCAAATGCTATTGGTGAAAGCAGCCAAAAAAGTGGTGTCAATACATTAGTTTATCAATAATATAGGTGAGTACTTTATTGTAAAGCAGAATTTGCACACAAAGTAAAAAAAAGAAATGAGAGTTGCTTGGTTGCTGTCATACTCTGTACAGTACATAATACAGTCACAGGGTTAGATTTATTGACTGTCAATTTTAGTCATATATTCAAATAACGAAAAACAAAAAAAAGTATTATTTATTTAATAATGTAATAAAAGAATATATTGTCAAGCATAGCATTTTGCTGTAAAATAAATATTTAAAAATAAAAAATTAAGTGTCAGCTATCATGCGGATATGTGAACAGGGCCCGTGTATGTGTGTTACAGCCTGAGTTAGAGGATTTGTGTGCCAGGGCTTTTCAAAGTCTCCCATCAGCAGCTGCCATTGAGCCTTCAAAACTATGGCTTACATTATACTAATATATAAACACCAACATTTATTATAGTAAGTTAAATTTTGTAAAAAGTTAAAGCTCACTAAAGAACTGCTGATCTATGCACTTTGTCTGGACGAGGCCATGCATCTTTGACTGGGCAGCCAGTCTCATACACGTGATTTGATTGCGCAATAATTATTCTATCTTACGCTTCTTATAACTTTTTGCATCTTATTTAGTGTAATATTCAAATTTTTGCATTTGTGGAGGTCCTGCACCCTATAATCCATGCAAATTACAACAACAACATTTATTTATATAGCACATTTTCATACAAAAAACAAGGCATTACTGTCCAGTCAGTAGATTTCACAATACCACAACAGCTATAGTGTCTAAGTGATGACGTTTTATTGCTGCTGTCTTTTATACTCATTATGTTTATTTTATTATTTATAGTGTATTCTGTATTTTAAGTATTCTGCCTTGAAGCCGAGTCCTACCAACAAAAATGTTGTTATGTGTATGCATAATGACAATAAAGAATTCTATCCATCTATCTAAACACTTAGAGGTCACTTGCCAACACTTTTTATTGGTGTGGTTGTGAGTATCATTGACGACATCACTTGTTAGCTGTTAAAAGACGGAATTAAATCAAGCACGATACATAGCAGTCTTGAGAGTTATGTACAACCTGAGACAGACATAGACTGATCTTTTTTCATTTTATTTATGTAGTAGGATTTACTTGAAAATCAAAAGTTACCATTATTTACATCTCTAATTCCAGTAACAAATCAGATGTTTGCACTCCTAACATGTGTTTTCATTAAGATGGTTTTTATAAACGTTCAAAGTCTTTTCAAAGCAAAACTGTGAATGAAAGGGTCGAAAAAAAAAAAGTGTCAAATTTAAAGTGAAAGTTGTAATGATGAAGTGTAGCATACGGCTAAAAATGGTGGCATGGTTGGGCAGAGGGTAGGGCGGCTGCCTCACAGTTAGGAGACCTGAGTTCGCTTCCTGGATCCTCCCTGCGTGGAGTTTGCATGTTCTCCCTGTGTCTGCGTGGGTTTCCTCAGGGTACTCCAGTTTCCTCCCACAGTCCAAAGACATGTAGGTTAGGTGCATTGGCGATCCTAAATTGTCCCTAGTGTGTGCTTGGTGTGTGTGTGACCTGCGGTGGGCTGGCACCCTGCCCAGGGTTTGTTTCCTGCCTTGCGCCCTGTGTTGGCTGGGATTGATTCCAGCAGACCCCCGTGATATTGTAGTTAGGATATAGTGGATTGGATGATGGATGGATGGATACTACTAAAAACTTTCTTTAAAGCATGTGCCATCTCTTCAGAAAAATGTACACTAAATGTGCTGAGTATCAGACATGGGTACTTTCTATTTTAACTACTAACAAGTTATATAAAGTCTATTTTTCAGTGGAATTTCTATCAATATACTTATTTTCAAATCCAAAAAAAACAAACAAAAAAAAAAAAACACTTGCCTGCTTCTCTGGGTCAAAATGTCTTCTTCACGAATAAAGAAATTAGTTCCAAGATCCCAGGTTTCACATTTCTTTGTATCATGGACGGTCAAAGCCTAAAATAGTTACCATTATGAACTTAGTAAAATTTCTTAAAACCTTAATGTGAGATCTTACAAGGAAGTAAACCGAAGAAAAGACAAAAAATATAAACGCAAGAACATGTAATAAGTGAGGATAAGAATATTCAAGTAACTTTAATAGGTGAGGAAAAGAATACTCAAGTAACTTTCTTGGAAATAAAGTAAGCCATTTCAGTAACAAAGGGAAAGCACTCAACCAGTCAAGCCATGAGAAGCTTAACCTTTATCTATGAAGCAATCAGACCGTGTAAAGCACCTCAATGGGGTTCACTAAGACTTACCTGCAGTTCTTCAAGGAAATGAAAAAGAATGAACTCTTGAACTCTTGTTTTGTTTTTCTCTTTTTTTTTGTTTTATTTTTCTGGTGTTCTTTCTAGATTTATTTTGAAGTATCTGTTGTATAATGTTGTATCTTATACTATGTTAGTTTTTTGAAATAAAATTAATAAAAAAAACAACTCATCTATTATAGAAGTCCACTCAAAAAAAACTGTGCCATCACTTGTAAAATGAAAATACGCCCAATTTTACATTGAATAGCTTTGTCAATACAGGAGATTTCTTATTTTAGCTTGTCAGTGATGATACTGTAAGTCAACTACATATGCAATGTAGCATAAACAAGAAATGATATTCATGGACGTACTTACTATGACTGCTAAGAAAGATATGGAAAGTTTTAGTGCCATTGCATGCGCTAATATCACATTCTGCTACTGTTTTAGAATTTAGGGATGATAGTATTCATCAGTCAGATGAATGAAAAAATAATAAAGGATTGTTCCCTTCTCAGCATGCTATATTTGTCATCCAATGAAACGAACAAGAAAATGATTACGGGAAAACACTCTGTTCTCCTAGGTATTGTAAATGATACTATGCTTCAACAATGCAAGTTATACCCAAAATGGCAGCAGAACATCAATCGTGTAAAAATAACTGATGTAAAAAATTTCTGATTTGCAGCAAGAATGGGAAATGATGGGAACTGAAAAGAAAAAAAAGTCAGTACGATTTCCAGTCTTGTTGTAGACAAATTGTCAGCGTGGTAGAGTTGGCACACAAAACCTTTGACGCCAACTCCTCGATTTCTGGTACCACTGACTCCGGCTCCTCTATTTGTAACTAAACCCATATATCTACTATAACGATTGAAAGCATACAACATACCAGACAAAAGGCATTTTATTACTGCCAGCATGAATCATCAGACTACTTTTCAGCATCCTAACCAGTTAAATTTTGGGTTTAAAGGCTGCAGCGATGCTACTGTGGCTTTTTTTTTTACCGTATACACTCGTGGATAAGTTCTCCCGCAGATATGTCGGGACTTGATTTTATCGTATAATTTCTGGTATTTTATAATGTCGGTCGTATAAGTCGAACGCAGAAAATTCACACTATTGGTACAAGGGATTATGATATGCTAACGCCCAGCTGAGAGAGTAACCATGGAGCACACGGCCTTTTTTTTTTCTATCTGGGTGTGGCAATGTGCTGTATCAGCGTGTGCTCCCACCCTCTCTCTCTCTCTCTCTCTCTATTGTGCCTACGTGACCACATGGTAATACCCGAACTATTCTGAAGCGACGTTTCCACTGATTTGTGTTTTTTGTATCTCACACCCTCATACACCTTTATCGTAAGAGCATCCCTTATCTACAATGGAGCATTCGATCAGAAGAAAATATGAAGCTGGTTTTAAATTAAATGTCGTTGAAGTGGCGAACTGCGGTGCTGCAACAAAATTCAATGCGTCTGAGAAACTGGTGTGAGATTGGAGGAGGCAAGAAGATGTTAAAAGAAAAAAATTAAGTGTTGCATTTTTGAAAGGGCGTATAAGTCAGGGTCTGATTTTATGATCGTTTTTTCGGGTTTCAAGATCCGACTTATATGTGAGTATATACGGTATATTTATTATTAAAGAAGTTACAAACATTGAATAACATTAACCATAAGACAAAACTTAGAATATTAAAAAAGAGGCTGTATTTTTTTCAAATGGCTTGAAGAATAAACAGTTTAATCGAATTAGTAACTGGAATTGGAAATTTTAACACATTACAACTTAGTCTTGAGTTGGAGTCGGTACAGTAACCCAGTAATTACTTATAACTCCGACTCCACAACAATGTGTATACTACAATACTTGTAGTGTTAAAGCAATAACAGAAAAAACTTTACAAAGTACCTGAAATATTAGGGAAAACACACAAAAACTTTCAAATGAAATATCGAACAAACGTACCTTTACACCTGCAAGGACAATATTTTTTGCTGGAAAAAAAAGATATTGTTGATTAATTGAGATGTATAATTACTGTTTCCGTAACAAGTTAAAACTGTTACTGAGTGTTTACCTAAATGATTAATAAAATCACTGAGTATTTGAATTACTTAAAACTGTCACTAAGACTGTACTGAACACACTTCCCTTAACCATTTGAAGCATTATTCACAAAAAGTCAACTTAAAATTCTCATATTTTCTAAAACGGTTAGGTTTAGTCTTCACATACTTCAACAATTCTAATTGAAACACTGTAAAAATATTATTTATTACACACGGTATTTAAAATAGTAGCCGAAAAAAATAATTTGAAATGTACAGCAAAAAGCTGGTGTTGGACATGGCTCTCTTATTTGTTTCCTCACTTAAAACTCTGCATTCACATCTTTAAACAAACCCTAAAACCTGTTGTAATATTAGTTATAGCTTTTAACATAATTTGGTAGCTTATTCATGCTATAGGGCTACAACTAACAATTATTCTGTTAACCAATTAATCTGTTGATTATTTTGTCGATTAGTTGGCTTGTAACAAATACAACACTTAATGATTACTTATTTTAATTTGAAATTAAACACATAAAGTTCATGAAATGGAACCTTTTGGGAAAAAAAAGTTGGCAAAAATTTTTCAGAAAGTATTTTTTTTTTTAAATGAACTACTTGTAGATATTTTAAACATAATACAGTGGAACCTCGGTTTGTGAGTAACTTGGTTTACAAGTGTTTTGCAAGACGAGCTAAAATTTGTAATAAATTTTGACTTGATAAATGAGCGACATCTTGCAATACGAGTAGTATGTATACGCTTTGTCTGCTGAGCGTCACTTAATCACAACTGAGCTGATGGTTCTTCTCTCTCGCTGCGGGATTGTGGGCAATCGTCTCCTATTCTCCGTCTGAGTCGGCGTGCCTCACTCATATAGTCACATCCGTACGAGCGTATACTGTTTACTGCAGCATTAGCATTGTGACTGTGTGTGTGTGTGCTGTGACGTGCGAGTACCCGTCTTGCACTACCAGCTTTATTCAGCTTGAAACAGCAACAGCGCGGTTATTTATTGTAGTGGGATCTGCCACTCTCCTATACACAGACACAGCAGTCAGGCAGACTCGTGGCCAAGTAGTACTGTGCCCTGCGCATTTATAATGTTCCTTGTATCACCCATCGACGGTAGGCGCTTATAGCATGTCCGCAATCTTTTCGGATTCGCTTTTACGGTGAACTGCTACAGCGCTGGGAGACTGCGATTGCTTTGGGACGCTCTTCCGCGTGTCGTCCCGTTGGGTGGAATCCCACAAGAGTTTAGAAACTCACTCACACCAGCCATGATTCTTTTCAAAGGAAAAGTGCAGGTTAATTTGTTTTATGTATTTTTACTTTACATTTTGTATTAATCATTTATATATGAATAGTTTTGGGTTGTGGAACGAATCATCTGAGTTTCCATTATTTCTTATGGGGAAATTCACTTTGATATACGAGTGTTTTGGACTGCGAGCACGTTTCCAGAACGAATTATGGTCACAAACTGAGGTTCCACTGTATAGGCTTTTATAAAACATTTACATAACAATAAATTAAAAATAAATAGTAAAAAAAAAAAAAACTAGCATTGGTTGTCCAACGAATTTGCACACACGATTTCTTTAAAAACACAAAAGTTTTCAATAAATTAAATTAGCTGAACTTACATTGTGGGTTATGTATTCAGAATCACATTAAACCGTCACTTCAAAATCAGACAAGTCATTTACATTTTTTTTGGTTTTTTTTGTTTGTTTTTAACTTTATGATAAGGACGGTTTACTGGCAAGGCGTCATGAAAATGTCTGACCACCTCCTCCACAGAGCCTGTAACGGAGCGTTTCCTTTTCAAACGATCGTATGTGGCGTTGTGCTCCCATGCCATACAAGGTCAGACCTTCACATTTTGCCACTCTCAACCTTCTTTTGCTTCAATTCCAAGTAAACTGCTCCAAAACTCAGGAAATTTTAAGTCATATTGTCTTCTCTATCATTTGCTTTAAATACGTTCACAATTGAATGCAATAGTGAGACAATTGCACACCATAACGTAGTCAACCTAATGTAATAACCAACTAACTGCAAAAGTGATTCGTTGCCAGTGCTTTAATAATCAATTATCACCGATTATGGCAGTTAGTTGTTGCAGCCCTACTATATTTACTATTTTGACTTGTCAATGCAACTGTTTTGCATAAACACTTTTCATGGTAGCACCCAAGAAGGCCAACTGGCCAAAAAGCAGATCTGCATATCATGCAAGAATCGACCCTCCTTTGGGTGATGTTTTTATCTAAAACTGCATCACATGCTGCTAGAATCTTCTCAGATGTTATAAAGATAAAGACTTTGGCATGTCCAACATGCTTACTTGTTAATTATCTGTTTAAATAGAACTGAACAATGGTTTGTGGTTTTGCATTTGACAGCACAGCGTGCAGCACTGTCAATGACTCATCTGTCAAAAGCATTGCATAAAAGTAAATAACAGTCACTTACTCTAACAAATATGCTTTAATAAAAAAAGAAATGAGAGTGGAAATTGTTGCTTGGCTCAGGAATAAAATAAAATGTGACTGTCCAGTATTAATCGGTTAGCCTGGAGATTCCAGACAAAATACAGTACAATCCTTCTTAACCGGCCACCTCGGGACTGGACCCATGGCCGGTTGCCGTTTTGGCCGGTTAATCCGTCACATACCTATTTTCATGTAGAAAAATATTTCTAAGGTATGTACTGTATCTCTTCGACGTTCCTGAAGAAACCATATCCACAAGGCTTCATCCACGATTTCGCACATGGGTTTTTTTCTCGTACAACAACTGGACAGTGTGGTGTAGCGGGTCCACAGATCAAGTCAGAAAGGCCACTTTTTAAATAAATAATCACCACACTCGCGGCTTAGAGAGTATGTGTGGCTGATCAGTCCCCGGGGAATTTGTGATGTGGGCGATCCTAGCTTAAGTGCACAGGTGAGGAGTCGTCCGCATCCGTAATTGTTCCTGGGAACTGCTAATTGCCACATCTGATCCACGGGGATAAATAGAAGCGTGAGGCGGCTAGGGGGAGAACAGGAAAGAACGGGAGGTTAATGGAGAAGGAAGCAGATAGAGGAAAGCCGGTGCAGGACAGAGAGAGAGAGAGCAGATTTGGGATGGGAGTAAATGCAGGAAGATGGGAGGTAAACCCCTGCAGAGGAGTGTTTGGCTGACACTCGGTGGGGCTGAAGAAAGCGGCCACTCCAGCTGAGCGATCACAGAGCTGGAGTGACCAGTATTGAAGACGACTGGCCGTCGAAAGGCAGCGGCAGTCGTGGAGGCTTTGGGCTGGTTTAGCCCCAGCATGAGTGCCCTGGCCGCTGGGGAAAGAACCGAAATCTCGGTCCAGATGGAGCCCGATGTAGCCAGGGATCAGAGGGCTACTGGACCAGTGTGGAAGGCAGCTGCACCTGCAGGTAGGGCGACTCCCCTGTTGCAAAGCCCGATGGGAGAAGCAGGGGAGCCGTCAGGTAGAAAGAAGAAGGCACTGTGGAAAATTCATAAAGGAATATGTGAACGGAAATCACTCTGAAAGTAGGAGCCCTCTCATCTTCCAGGAAAGAAGGAAGTGCATATATATAATATAAAGAACAACTCAGGATTAAAAATTTTTTATTTTATTTTATTTTAACAGGCCGGTTAATCTGTCGGCTGATTAATGTGAGGTCAGTTAAGAGGGATTGTATTGTACTTACTTTTTTGTGCTATTTGGGTTAGGCACAATACAGAAAGGTGAACAGTGAGAACACAGATATCTGAGGAACATATAGGAGGGATTGGCATGCAGAAGAATTACGTAAGAGAAGTACCTAAACTTGGATTTTGAAAAATGCAAAGATTAGAATGAGTAGCAGATTAGTTTTAACTCCAGAGGACACTCCTAGGGGTATCAGGTCATCTAACATAGAACCATAGTTAGTTGTACATCACAAGCAGTGGCTATGAACTATCAAGATGTTACTTGAGAACATGCTAAGAGCCCCAGTGTTCCCTGGTATGCTCAAGTAGCTTCTCCAAATGTCCAGGTCCAGTTCACAGTGGTGGATAAATTAGCAGCCACAGTGTTTCATGTGTTTGCCTTCAGTTTGCATATCCTAAAAACCAGTTCACAGAGAATGCCCCGTGTGTTGCACTTTATATAACCCTGGAATGTCTGTATAATAAAAACTGATAAGCCCGAGTCCTGTTTATATAGAGTTTGGCATTGGACACAGATGTACAAGCAACACTGACCCCAAAAACTCTCCAATGTAGCCCTTAGTGTCACTGTCTGTGACTAGATTTTGGATTTCCTAACCAACAAACCTCAGACTAGTGGCATCAAATCTACAGTACCGATCCTCAACCCAGGCAATCCACATGCAAGTGTGCTGATCCCCCTTCTGTACCTCATGTTGACTTGTGACTGCGTCAACCAAACACAGCTCCAACTCCAAAATTACATTTGCTGCTGAAACCACCAGCATAGGCCTGATCACCAACTGTGATGAGCTAGCTTAAGCCAAGGTCACATTTCATGAGTTCTAGCTGGAGGTCTTGTCAAATATGAGAACAGCAGTTGCTGAAATTGTCACCTGAGCATGTCATATTATACAGTTTATATCACTGGGAATGTTAAATTACATGACTGTGTCATGACTAGGGGGATTCCCGGACATTTTTCATTCCCGGGAATGAAACTGCTGTAATTCTCCGGAAAACGGGAACGGCCAAGCTCGCATATATAGCATGTAAAAGTGTAAAAATCGATCAAGAAATAACAGCGTTATAGTTGAAAATAATTAAGTTGGCACCATTGCCGCAGCTTGCACTTCATCAGACAACAGCTTTGAACAGCAACTTGAAATTGCAATGCATCAGTCTGTTGCATCCGCATTATCTGTGCCATGAAACTTGCCATTACAGAATGATGACAAGAAACTGGATGCATCAGTAAAAGCTGAAATAGCTGTGTTTCAGAGCAATGGCAAGCGCGGGCGTTGTTTAGAACAAGTGTATCAGTATCTGATGATTGTGCCACCTACTTCAGTGGAGGCAGAGCGTGCTTTCTCAGCGGCTGGCGTACTTCTGCACGAAGGTGCGCTCTTGCCTGGATGACCGCACGCTGAACACGTTAATAATAATAATAATAATAATTCATTACATTTATATAGTGCTTTTCTCAGTACTCAAAGCGCTATCCACACAGGCAGGAACCACAAAGCGAACCCACAATCTTCCACAGTCTCCTTACTGAAAAGTAGCAGCACTACCACTGCGCCACCTGTGAGGACGTTGTGTTTTTTACGCTCTTATTACCGCAACTAAAGATACATGTACTTATATGACAGCATGAACTGCTTGTAGATAAGGTTAGTCTTTTATTTGTGTCAACATATTGCAGTAGTTTTATTAAAAATAAGTGTCGGCCGTTCTAAAACCGTTCACATGTGAGATGCCCGTGCACTGTGTCATCCCCGGGAGCCCAGGATTCCCGGGAATGGATTCCCTTGTCACGACTTTACAGTACAGTTTCACATTACCAAAGTATCATGGCCACACCCCTTTTCCTGACAGCCAATAACATGCTACCTGAGAGAGACATTGACGATGTGAAGGCTTTAGGTATGGCAAGCACAGCCACCAACTGTACCCTTTTGTTTCTTTTTTTCCCATTATGTCCTGGCACATAAAGCATCAGACAAATGAGTAGCTCTTCTGTTTGTCAGGTTCATTCATTATTCCTCATAGCTGCATTATATACATTTGAATTCCAAGTGAGCAACCATTGTTGTCAGCTCTCGCATACACTTATACTTGTGAGAAGAGTCACAGTCTGATGGGTATGTCAAAATACATGAACGTCCATTACGGGAGCAAGTCTTTAATATCTCCGTCTCATTAAGATTACGTAAATGAAGTCTGTAACTGAAAAGCTGCTGGAAAAGTCGTATAATTTGACATGGCCTGTACAGAGAAGAGGTTTACCTGCTGAGTCAATAGTATCAATGGTGTGAGGACAACACTCCTCCTCTTAAAAGATAAGTTCAAAACTTTTCAAGTCAGTTATTTTTTCACAGCCATGGTATGTATATATTCATTTGCCACTTCACCCTGTATTCTAAAATGTTTTTTTTTTTACACATTTTTAAAGATAGCTAACCTGCTTTTGTGTTTTAAAATGGAAGTACAATTATGTTAAAAGTTCAATGAATACATTTTTTAAAGCCATCGTAGATTCCCTTCCACCCCAAAAAAACTTCAAAGTTGTTAGTCATGCAGAGAAGAAACCTCTGATTGCCCATAAAGGACAATTCGATAAGCCTGTTGAAAATGAAGTAGTAACTGTCCTTGAAGGTCAGGCTTCTAAAAAAAAGAGGAATAGCTTTACTCAGCGAGAGTAAATCACCACTGACGTGTTAGTGAGATACGCAGGTATTAGGATCCTCTTCGATATCCGCTAAAGTCTTTCAATGGTGAAGATGGCAACAATATTTCTATTTATCAAGTAGATAGTTCTAGCAAAGAACTTGTCCATCAAACGGTTTCGGCAACACACTTCTACTCTTATAGAATAATGAAGCAAAGAAGGCAAGATAATAATTTCCTATATTACAGAACACTTCTGTATATGTATGCTAAAATTTTAATGAAACAGATAAATCAGAAGAACCAGCTACTAGAGAATTATGCTCAACTTCAAGATTTTGGAGAAAATGATTACCTTCATCTTTTTGAGGTGCACTGCATGAAACTATTTTCACTGAATGTGCTACATGGTATTCATGCCCAAAATTCCCCTTATTTTTAATGATTAACCATTTCAATTCAAAAGAATAGTTTCTTGTAAAACCATCAACAAAAGCCAAAGTTGAGTCACCATTAGAAGCAGGGACTGATGTATGCGAGGAACATTTTACTCATGGGCAAGTGCATGTAGCAAGCTAAACTGTAATCACCTCCAGTAACTTAGTGATATCATCATTATATATAATACGCTACCGTGGCTGTTCACTTGTCTGTCTAGGATTTTAAATCCCCTGTAGGTCGCAAACAATTTGAACTATTGACCTGAAATTTGGTACACATATACTATGTGACGTCTACTATCCGCTTTCAGGGCAATGATTGACCTCCAAGATTTATTCCTTTTTTTAATTTTATTTTATTTCATTGTAGAATCAACTCTCGGGAGTGGCCAGCAGGACGGCCGTGTGGCGCATGCGTACGGGCGCTGTTCTCATCCCTACCATCTTCGCCATCACTTCCCCTACCTCTTCACATCTTAAATCATTCTTGAGGCAGATTGAAGAGTTAAGTGTCAGATTAAGTGAAAAATTAAAGAAAACGTACTAACTAATTGCAACACAAATACTGACTTAAGTTTTAAAGCGAAAAGATGCCGGTGAAAGAAGAAAAGAAGTGGGCTGCTAGGGTGGAGAAAAGACGAGTTGCTCAGGAAGCAGCAAGCAAATCAACCTCCGTGCAAACGAATGCGAAACGTACAGAGAAAGAGGATGAAAACTAGGAATGTTCAAGTCAAGTGATAACGTGCAGTGAGCCGTTACTGGTTGGCAAAATAATAGCAGTAAAAGAACACAAATATTATATCTCGAGAAGTTTGTTGGTTAGTTGCATAATGCCTATACATCTGATTAGAACATTAGAACACTCTAGACGAGAACAGGCCATTCACCCCAACAAATCTCGCCAGTCCTATCCACTTATTTCTTCCAAAAAAACATCAAGTTGAGTTTTGAAAGCCCTAAAGTCTTATTATCTACCACACTACTCGGTCGGTTATTCCAAGTGTCCATCGTTTATTGTGTAACAAAAAACTTCCTGTTTTTGTGAAATTTACCCTTAACAAGTTTCCAACTGTGTCCCCGTGTTTTTGATGAACTCATTTTAAAGTCCCAGTCTCAATCCACTGGACTAATTCCCTTCATAATTTTAAACACTTCAATCATGTCACCTCTTAATCTTCTTTTTCTTAAACTGTAAAGGCTCAGCTCTTTTAATCTTTCCTCATAACTCATCCCCTGTAGCCCTGGAATCAGCCTACTTGCTGTTTTCTGGACTTTTTCTCGCACTGCAATGTCATTTTTGTAGCCTGGAGACCAAAATTGCACACAGTACTCCAGATGAGGCCTCACCAGTGTGTTATAAAGATCGAGCAGAACCTCCTTGGACTTGTACGCCACACGTCAAGGTGCTATATAACCTGACATTCTGTTTGCCTTCTTAATGGCTTCTAAACACTATTGGGAAGTTGATAGCTTACAGTTCACTATAACTCCTAAATCCTTCTCATAAGGTGTACTCTTGATTTTCTGAGCACCCATTGTGTATTCTTGCACATATGAAGTATGTTTTGTGAATAAATTGTTTCTGCCACTCAAATGTTAACATAATTTTGACTCACCCTGCACTTTACATTTACTGACATTAAATTCCATCTGCCACAAATCTGCCCAAGCCTGTCTGCTATCCAAGTCCTTCTGTAATTATATAACGGATTCCAAATTATCTGCTAATCCACCTATCTTGGTATCGTCCACAAACTTAACCAGCTTGTTATTTATATTCCTATTCAAATCATTTATATACGAGGGTTGTCTGGGTTCCGCGTGGAATTTTATCGTTTGTCGAGTGTCAGCCTGTCGAAACCTGTTCTGCTGTGTAGAGGGTACACCACTCAGTGCCTGCCTGACGTTTTTTCTGCGATGGCTAGAGGCCGGTCCAAGAACTTGCGAAGGCACTTTTTGCATCATGACAATGCGCCAGCCCACACGGCTAATGCGACGAAGCATTTCATTGAAGACAGTGGTGTCAACGTTTTGAACCCGCCACCCTACTCGCCTGATCTTGCATCATGTGGCTTTTGGCTCTTCCCGAAGGTGACAGAACCCCTGCGAGGCCACAACTTCGAAACTCGAGAGGAACTGATTGCAGCTGTCAAAGAACAGCTGGACAACCTCCCAAAGACAGCCTTTCGCGAGTGTTTTGCGGCGTGGGTCAGAAGAGCCCAAAAGTGCATTGATGTTGGTGGTGAATACTTGGAAAAAGTTTAAAAAGGATCGAAGTACATGAGAAAAATAGAAAAAAAAATCCTTGGCTACTTATTTCGAGTGATTCCGCGCGGAACCCAGACAACCCTTGTATATTACAGATAGCAGCGGCCCTGCACTGACCCCTGCTGGTCACCACTCTTGACATCAGCCAATTCTGATGAGGTTCCTCGTACCATCACCCTCTGCTTCCTGTGTGAGCCAATTGTGCACCCATCTAAACACATCACCCTGAACTCCCACTTCTTTTAGTTTGATGTCCAACCTCTCATGTGGCACCTTATCAAATTATTTCTAAACTAGTCATTTAGCCCGTTACAATAACGGGCGCTAGAACAGTACTGCATAAACATTAGTAGGAACAGTCTATATTAAATGGCAAGGGACTTAGACCTCATTCTTTTTGTTGGTCGTATTTTTCTTTCTTTCAGCCTTTCTTTTGTTGATGTTTACTTGCTGAGCTGACCGTTCTTCGTGGGCTGCCGCCGCGTATTGTGTCTTTAATTTTCTGTGACAGTAATACTGTCTTGTACGGCTCTATTCAATAAGGGCGCGCACAAAAAGGCGAGCTTCAAAAAGGCGACCTCAATTAAGCGTGGCGAATAAAGGCGTTCATAGATAATTTAGTTCAAATGGCTCTGGAATATGTGAAGAGCAACAAAGGTGCAGATCTTTATTTACGAGATTTTATTCGCTGCTCCCAATTGAGGTCGCCCTTTTGGGGCTCGCTTTTTTGTGTGCGCCTTTATTGAAGGATACCGTCTTGTACGTCTTATACGTCCGCTGGCTTGTACGTCCGTAATATACCTTTAATTTTCTCTGGCGGTAATACAGGCGTGCGCGTCGGTAATATGCCTTTAATCTCCTCTGACAGTAATACTGGCTTGTATGTGGCTGTAATATGCGTCACTGTATTGTGTACCTTTAATTTCCTCTCGCAGTAATACTGGTTTGTATTTCTCTGACAGTAATATCGCGCATTGCACCGTGCCCCGCGCATGCGCACTTCACCAGAAGACACCCACACACGGACACCTGGACGCACATAGGGATTTTATATATTTTATGAGGCCCTTCATCTTTCAAAAATTTCTCAGGCAAAGCCTGGTAACACAGCTAATTAATATATACCAAGACTGTGAAGAAATAACTTGAGACTTTAACAATTCCACACTTGTCCTCTAATATCATCAAAATCAAGGAGCTGGCCATAGACTTCAGGAAATGGAAAGCAAACTATGGTGCCATTTACATTGGAGGGGGATCTTGTTGAAAAGATGAGCAGCTTTAAATTTCTTTGAGTGGCTATCACTGATGAGCTGAAGTGAGCACCACACATTTCTTCTCTTCTTAAGAAGGCTCACCAACACCTCTAGTTCATCAGACATCTACAGCTGCAGAGTAGACTCCATTCTCAGTGGCTGTGCCACATGTTGGTATGATACCTGCTCAAGATTATAAAACCCTGCAGAAGATGGTGAAGGCATTACAGAATATTACCTTTTCCAGTTTCAAACCACCATCAAGAAACTTACCAATCTCAATTCCCAATCCTCCTATTCCACTCAGAAACACATGTGACTGGGCCATCTGTTGCATAGCACTGTCCCCAAGAACATAACGTTGGCGACTGCAGAAGGGAAAAAGATGCAAAAGAAAAATATTTCATAAATGTGATCGCATATCATATAATTTTAACACTCTACTGTTTTTTTAATCAAGTACAGCCTCAGGTGGGTCTGTTTTACATACAGAACTGTGTAGATAGCATCACTATTAGCAAGCACATTCAATGCTTCCCAAACAGTAAACCATGGATGACCAGAGATGTCAAGCTTTGGCTAAAAGAGTGCAATTCAGCCTTTAGGTCTGGCAATGGTGAATTATATAGTGCTGCCAGGTCCAATTTGAAGAGAGCCATCAAGAATGCAAAAGCAGATTACAGACAGAATTTTGAATGTCATTTTAATGATGGAAACTCCCGAAGTGTATGGCGAGGCAACCATCACTTTACAGACTATAAAAGCAGCAAATGCACAACCATCAGCAGCAGGGACTCACTACCATAGGAACTCAACCACTTTCTTCCCCATTTTGAGGTGAATGAGGTGACTGAGGCAGAGACCAGGACGGCACCGTCATCAACTACTAACAGTATGGCATTTACTGTTAGCACAAAAGACGTCAGAAGAGCACTCCGCAATGTCAACCCAAGGAAAGCTGCTGGCTCAGATGGAATTCCCGGGAGGGCACTCAGAGACTGTGCAGATCTGCTGGCAGAGGTGTTTACCAAAATGTTTAATCTCTCTCTGTCACAATGCACTGTCCACAAATGCCTTAAGTCTGCCATCATTGTCCCTGTTCTAAAGAAGACAGTAATCAGCAGCCATAATGACTACAGACCTGAGACTCTCACCCCCACTATAATGAAATGGTAATTGTTTCAAGAAGCTAGTTCTGAGCAAATCTTCACTCCCACCCACCTTGAATCAGTGCCAATTCATCTACAGAGCCAACAGGTGAACAGAAGATACCATTAACACAGCTCTCCACACTGCACTGACTCACTTAGAATACCGGGAGTTATACATGAAGATATTATTTGAGGACTTCAGTTCCGCTTTTAACACAATCATCTCTAGCAAGATGGTGACCAAACTGGTCAATCTGAGTGTTAATCAGCACACATGTAGATGGATCAAGTACTTCTTAACAAACAGACCGCAGACTGTTAAGACTAGAAACCCACCACTCCCTGACATTCAGTATTGGAGCTCCACAGGGCTGCGTGCTGGCCCCTCGATTTTATTCTTTATATACCCACTATTGCACACTAATACATAGCACAAATGTAATTATCAAGCTTGCAGATGACACCACTCTGGTGGGACTGATATGTAGCAGTGATGAGTTTGCCTATAAGGATGAGGTCAGCAAACTGTCTTCATCAACAACTTGGCACTCAAAACCGCCAAAGCAAATGAGCTTATTATCGACTTTAAGAGGCAGAGTAAGAGGAACCTGCTTCTATATACATCAGAGGAGACATAGTGGATAGAGTACCTAGCTTTAAATTCCCTGGCACTTAAATCTCCAAGGACCTCACATGGTCCGTTAACACAGGTGAGGAAGGCACAGAAGTGGCTCTACTTCTTAAGGATGCTGAGGAAGGCTAGCCTGTCCAAGCAGCTGTTGGTGTCCTTGCCTCCCTATGGAAAGAACACTTAACATGTGGTATCACAGTATGGTATGCTGGCTGCTTCATGGCTGACAAGAAGGCTCTTCAGAGAGTCATCATAAACACTAAAAGGTGACTGTACAAACAAAGGCTTCTCCACTAAATATTAAATTAGCGTGTTCAATACTTTTTCCCTGGGTCATTCCACTTCATCCACGTACCTTGATTTATGGCCTTTAATGTTGTGAATTCTTTATATTTGTGGATTTCTTGAGTTAACTGAGAATCTGGTGAGAATTTCATGTGACTAACCTCACTGGAAATACATTTACTGAAAAAAATATTGACATGTTCAATACTTATTTCCCCCACAGTATCAATGTACCATATAAACTCACATATAAGCTGGGAAAAATCAATTTTAAAATCAGACCCCAACTTATACGCCTGCTCAAAAATGCAACACTTAAATTTTTTTTTTTACATCTTGTCTCCTCCAATCTCACATCAGTTTCTCAGATGCATTGAATTTTGTTGCAGCAGTGCAGTTACCAATTTCTTTTACTACTTTAACTGCTTTTAATTTAAAAACAGCTTCATATTTTCATCTAATCGAATGCTCCATCACAGGTAAGAGATGCTTTTACGATAAAGGTGTATGAGGATGTGAGATACAAAAAACACAAATCAGTGCAAACGTTGCTTCGGAATAGTTCAGGTATTACCGTGTGGTCACGTAGGCAAATACGTAGAAAACAACAAGGCAGTGTGCCTCCGTGGTTACTCTCTCAGATGGGTGTTAGCATATCATAATCTCTTGAACCAGTAGCATGAGTTTTCTGCATTTGACTTATACGACCGACATTATAAAATACCAGAAATTATATGATGAAATCAAGTCCCAACGTTTCTGCGGGAGAACTTATCCACGAGTGTATACGGTAAAAAAAAGAAGCCACAGTAGCATCGCTATAGCCTTTAAACCCAAAATTTAACAGGTTAGGGTGCTGAAAAGTGGTCTGAGGATTCATGCTGGTAATAAAATGCCTTTTGTCTGGTATGTTATATGCTTTCAATCATCATAGTAGATATATGGGTCTAGTTACAAATAGAGGAGCTGGAGTCAGTGGTACCAGGAATTGAGGGGTTGGCGTCGAAGTAGATAGATAGATAGATAGATAGATAGATAGATAGATAGATAGATAGATAGATAGATAGATAGATAGATAGATAGATAGATAGATAGATAGATAGATAGATAGATAGATAGATAGATAGATAGATAGATAGATAGATAGATAGATAGATAGATAGATAGATAGATAGATAGATAGATAGATAGATAGATAGATAGATAGATAGATAGATAGATAAACTTTATTAATCCCAAGGGGATTTTCACATACGCCATCAGCAGCACACTGATACAAAAAATAATATTAAAGAGTAATAAAAATGTAGGTAAAAACAGATGATAACTTTGAATAATGTTAACGTTTACCCCCCCCGGGTGTAATTGAAGAGTCGCATAGTTTGGGGGAGGAACGATTTCCTCAGTCTGTCAGTGGAGCAGGACGGTGACAGCAGTCTGTCGCTGAAGCTGCTCCTCTGTCTGGAGATGATCCTGTTTAGTGAATGCAGTGGATTCTCCATATTTGATAGGAGTCTGCTCAGCGCCCGTCGCTCTGACATGGATGTCAAACTGTCCAGCTCCATCCATGCCTACAATAGAGCCTGCCTTCCTCACCAGTTTGTCCAGGCATGAGGCGTCCTTCTTCTTAATGCTGCCTCCCCAGCAGACCACTGCGTAGAAGAGGGCACTCGCCACAACCGTCTGATAGAACATCTGCAGCATCTTATTGCAAATGTTGAAGGACGCCAGCCTTCTAAGGAAGTATAGCATGCTCTGTCCTCTCTTGCACAGAGAATCAGTATTGGCAGTCCAGTCCAATTTATCATCCAGCTGCACTCCCAGGTATTTATAGGTCTGCACCATCTGCACACAGTCACCTCTGATGATCACGGGGTCCATGAGGGGTCTGGGCCTCCTAAAATCCACCACCAGCTCCTTGGTTTTGCTGGTGTTCAGGTGTAGGTGGTTTGAGTCGCACCATTTAACAAAGTCCTTGATGAGGTTCCTATACTCCTCCTCCTGCCCACTCCTGATGCAGCCCACGATAGCAGTGTCGTCAGTGAACATTTGCACGTGGCAGGACTCCGAGTTGTATTGGAATTCCGATGTATATAGGCTGAACAGGACTGGAGAAAGTACAGTCCCCTGCGGCGCTCCTGTGTTGCTGACCACAATGTCAGACCTTACAGTTCCCGAGACGCACATACTGAGGTCTCTCTGTAAGATAGTCCACGATCCATGCCACTAGGTATGAATCTACTCCCATCCCTGTCAGATTGTCCCTAAGGAGCAGAGGTTGGATGGTGTTGAAGGTGCTAAAGAAGTCTAGAAACATAATTCTTACAGCACCACTGCCTCTGTCCAAGTGGGAGAGGAATCTGTGTAACATATAGATGATAGCATCCTCCGCTCCCACCTTCTCCTGGTATGTGAACTGCAGAGGGTCGAGGGCGTGGCATACCTATGGCCTCAGGTGGTGAAGCAGCAGCTGCTTCATGGTCTTCATCACATGTGACATCAGAGCGACAGGCCGGAAGTCGTTCAGCTCACTAGGACGTGATACCTTTACAGTTTTGTGTACCAACTCCACCGCGCTGACTATGTGTCTACAACAAGACTGTGGAAATCGTACTGACTTTAATGTGTGGCCGCTCTGTCTTTTTTTTCTTTTCAATTCCCATCATTTCCCATTCTGGCTGCAAATCAGAACTTTAGCATGAGTTTTCCGCATTCGACTTATATGACCAACATTATAAAATACTGGAAATTATATGGTAAAATAAAGTCCCAACTTATCCGTGAGTATATATGGCAATGAGAAGTCAAGCAAAATTACGCCTTTTATTGGCTAACTAAAAAGATTACAATATGCAAGCTTTCGAAGCAACTCAGGCCTTGATGCCTGAAGAAGGGGCCTGACTTGCCTCGAAAGCTTGCATATTGAAATCTTTTTAGTTAGCCAATAAAAGGCGTAATTTTGCTTGACTTCTCATTACATCCACAATGGCTAACACAGTACAACACCCTACTACTATCAAAAACATGAACATTTGTGGGGTGTCCAAACTTTTGAGATGTGAATGGCTTTTAATTACAGTAAAATTACAAGCCATAAAAACAATATTTAAAAATTTTAGAAATATGATCTGACTCATTTTTCTTACCTATACAAAGTGTCATCAATTTCCATGGAATCTGCCGCCATAGTCTGGTTTGTTGGCTTTGAATTCAATGGTTCTAAAATCTGTAAAATGTAAATATACAAAATAAGTGTAAATAAAGATTCTTCTGAATTCTTACAGCATAAATAAATTGAAGATTTTTTTTATTCACCAAACTCTGCAATATTTACAGAATGTTAAAGTTACCTCCCTCCCAGCATTATATTTCATATTAGATCCTAACAAATGCAACAGGTTTATTAAAATACTTGTACAATACATTGTGTACAACTTAAAAGTCATTTGCAGAGTGAAAAGAGCTTTGAAATTACCACAACTTGACAATTTATGCAAAAGAAACAAAAAAGCCAAAGCTCTCTGCACCTTAGACTGTATTGTAACTGGTTGCACAAAGACATTAAAACTGTAATCCAGAGCTTGTGGCCATTAGGGAGGACTGGAGTGCAGAAACATCAGTAAACTGAAACACTTTTCATCAGCATGGTCTAGTACAGGGCTCTCAAACTCCAGTCCTGGGGGGCCACAGTGGCTGCAGATTTTCATTCTGACCCTTTACTTAATCAGTGACCAGTTTTTGCAGCTAATTCACTTCTTTAGAATTAATTTTATTTGACTTGTTCTTGAAGACTCAGACCCCTTAATTGTTTCTTTTTCCTTAATTAGCTGCCAAACCAGTGAGATACAAAGTGAACCAAAACAACTAGTGTCCATCCCACAATATCTGAAAATAAAGATGACGGTCTCAGGAATATTAATCTGCTCAGGTCCACAAAACATTTTGCCAGTGCTCTTAGAAAAGAAAAAATCAACAATTTCAGAAATGTCGGCTATTGCATAATGAGAGCAGCAACAAGCCATGGAATTAAAGAATGGGTTTAATTAACGATGAGACTTGGCGCCTAATGAAGCAATAGTTTGGAGTTTGAGGCCCTGATTTACCGTATATACTCACATATAAGTCGGGTCTTGAAATACCGAAAAATCGATCATAAAATCAGACCCCAACTTATACGCCCGTTCAGAAATGCAACACTTAATATTTTGTCACATCAGTCCAATCTCACATCAGTTTCTCATACGCAACAAAATTCAGTTCACCGATTTCTTTCGCTACTTCAACGACGTTTAATTTAAAACTAGCTTAATGTTTTCTTCTGATCGAACGCTCCACCGTAGGTATGGGATGCTCTTACGATAAAGGTGTATGAGGGTGTGAGATACCAAAAACACAAATCAGTGCAAATGTTGCTTCGGAAAAGTTTGGGTATTACCATGTGGTCACATGGGCACAATAGAGAGAGAGAGAGAGGTTAGGAGAACATGCTGATACTGAGCATTGCCACACCCACATAGAAAACAAAGGCCGTGTGTTCCATGGTTACTCTCTCAGGTGAGCGTTAGCATATCATAATCTCTTGAAACCAGATCTAGTAATACATCCACAATGGCATTCAATTTTAATCCAAACAAAATAAATCAGGCAGCTTCTGAACGGCCGTTACTCTAATACATTTTTGAATGACCTTCCAATTGTGTCATTTTTAGAGCCGTAGACTTTTTCACTTTCACCAGAATTATTTCTCACAGAGATGGTATGCAGCTTAAGGGTATTTTACTGCTCTTCTGCAGTGTACCACATGATGGCAGCTGAGTCTTCAGTTCATTAAGCCTACCACGTGTGGTATGGCACATAACTTACAACAGAGCTCATTTTGCAAATAACCTTGGCATTTGGATAAAGTCACCACTGCAAGCTCTTTATTTTTTTATTTAAAAAGGAAAACAATACTGTATATTGATCATTTCATTTATACCAAGAATGATCAATGTCAGTTCTGAAGGTGGTAGTGGCTGCAGGTTTTCATTCCAACCCAGTCGCTTAATTAGAAAACAATCCTCGCCAATAGAAGGCCTTATTTAATATCATGACTTGTTAGTGTTTTAACTCTGCAATGTCAGGCCATTCTTAAATCACAGATTTTTTTTCTCCTTTCTAATGATAATCATCCAAATGGTTGGGAGCCTAAAATGGAGGAGTAATTTTCACGTCTTCAATTTCTCTTCAGTTTTCTGCCGAGTATTTAATTAAGCCAAATAGTGAATGACGAATACACACAGGTGTGAGTGGAAACAAGCGAGACGGAGAATTGCTGGTTCCTTTGTCATTTGCATCTTATTGGCAATTAAGGAGTAATTAAAAACTGTGGATGCAGATGTTTAAAGACTAAAATAAGCAATGAAGGGTGCAAAATCTTAACAAGCGAGACAAGCAGAAAAATGTCACTCGGGCACCGAGAGCTTCATTAGCAATAAATGACTTCTTATGAAGCAACTTGGTTGGAAAAAAAACCTGTAGCCATTGCAGCCCTCCAGGACTGATGTTCCTCACCCCTGATTTAAAGGGTCTGAACCTTAAATAGCAAATCAATTAAAATGAAGTTAATCATCAGCTAAAACTAATCACTAATTAAGAAAATGGTTAGAATGAAAACCTGTAGCCACTGTGGTCCTCCTGGATCAGAGCTGGGCACCCCGATTCACATCAACTGCTAACAACTTAATAATAAAACAGTGGCTGTAAGCTAATTTTACTTTTGCATGAATGTTGTTTCACATACACACAGATATGAAACTTCTAGCAACCTTCTACTTTTTCTTAAAAAAAAAAAACTTTTTCTGAACTATGTTGTAATTTTCTAACCCTCTAAATCCAGACCAGGGAAGCGGGGATGCGGTTGCATATCCCAACTAGCATAGGGGCAACGGTGCAGACATGTCTTCTCCTAGCCTCATAATGGCGTCTCATAAGAAACGTTTTTCCGCAGGCCAGGTGTTGCACGCTATTGACAAGTGATGTGAGTGGTGATGACAAAGTGAATCTGCCTTCAGGCAGTGACATTGAAATGAACAGTGAAATCGAAAGTGAATCTGATGAATCCACAAAGTTATGTTCGTGTCAATTGCACATGTGCAGTGTGCTGTTCAAAAGCACATCATTCTAGAAAGAAAATTTGCAAAATCCACACTTCTCACTTTGTATTTGTAGTGTTTTTGTAGTAGAAAGATGAGATTTAATAAATACTAGCCATCCTCCGTGGCTCTACCCGCAAAGCAGTGAAACAGGACAGTGAGGAGGGCCCTGCACAGCTCCCCACTCTTGACGTCACGCTTCCCCCTCTCCTCAGCCCGCAGCATTCCGTTTTGGATTAGCACGAATATATCGCTCCTGCAAGTGAACTATGATAGTTAGCGTGATGAGAGAAGTCGCAAAATCAACCGGAATGTTCAAGCAAATGATAGAAAAAAAAAAGGATCTAAATCCATTAAGTAGTTCTCTTGTGAAAAGCAGACAGACAGACAGACGTTGGATTTTATATAAATATATATTTATTGCACAGTTTACTGTCAAATAATGCAAAGAGTATGCGACACGTGTTTCGCCCTTATTTGGGCTTATCAGGCATACACACTCACTGCACCCCTCTCGGGGATCGAACCATGGATGTCAGAGTCAGAGGCGAAGCCACTTTACGTTGCGCCACGGCGTGCAGTTTGTTTATTTGACAGCCTGGAGATCGGGGTAATTACATTCATAGCATTCGTAGTCTGAATCACAATCTGATTGGATGGGTGGTTACCTACCAGGTAACGCTTGAGGTTGGTCTGTAAGTAGGCAAACATCCGCCACGGTGCCATACAATCAGATTGTGATTCAGACTACGAATGCTATGAATACATACATACATATATATATATATATATATATATATATATATATATATATATATATATATATATTGTGATAGATGGCCAGGAACCCTGCTCCGCCGGGACGCCTGGAGTAAGGAGGGAGCTCTACCCTGGGCACCTGGACAGTCCTTGATCCCTGGGGGACAGTGGTTCTGGGATGCCAGGAAGTGCTGACAGACCAGGGATGGTGTACGTCCAGAGCGCTTCCGGGTGCAAGGGGGAGGACTTCCACCACATTGGGGAGTGCTGCCGGAAGTTCATCACCAGGCACCTGGAGCACATCCGGGGCGTTATAAAAGGGGCCGCCTCATTCCATTCGAGGAGCCGGAGTCAGGTGGAAGAAGGACGGAGCTTGCGAGGCAGGAGTGGAGGCGGCAACTGCTAAAGTGCTAAGGACTGAGTGCTAAATTGTAAATAATGTAATAAACGTGTGTGTGTTTGGACATTCCGGTATCTTGTCTGTCTGTGGCCGGGCTAACTGTTACAATATATATATACAGTGCATCCGTAAAGTATTCACAGCACATCACTTTTTCCACATTTTGTTATGTTACAGCCTTATTCCAAAATGGATTAAATTCATTTTTTTCCTCAGAATTATACACGCAACACCCCATAATGACAACATTAAAAAAGTTTACTTGAGATTTTTGTAAATTTATTAAAAATAAAAACACTGACAAATCCCATGTACATAAGTATTCACAGCCTTTGCGTAATACTTTGTCGATGCACCTTTGGCAGCAATTACAGCCTCAAGTCTTGTTGAATATGATGCCACAAGCTTGGCACACCTATCCTTGGCCAGTTTCGCCCATTCCTCTTTGCAGCACCTCTCAAGCTCCATCAGGTTGGATGGGAAGCGTCGGTGCACAGCCATTTTAAGATCTCTCCAGAGATGTTCAATCGGATTCAAGTCTGGGCTCTGGCTGGGCCACTCAAGGACATTCACAGAGTTGTCCTGAAGCCACTCCTTTGATATCTTGGCTGTGTGCTTAGGGTCGTTGTCCTGCTGAAAGATGAACCATCACCCCAGTCTGAGGTCAAGAGCGCTCTGGAGCAGGTTTTCATCCAGGATGTCTCTGTACATTGCTGCAGTCATCTTTCCCTTTATCCTGACTAGTCTCCCAGTTCCTGCCGCTGAAAAACATCCCCACAGCATGGTATTGGCCTGGTGATGAGCAGTGCCTGGTTTCCTCCAAACGTGACGCCTGGCATTCACACCAAAGAGTTCAATCTTTGTCTCATCAGACCAGAGAATTTTCTTTCTCATAGTCTGAGAGACCTTCAGGTGCCTTTTGGTAAACTCCAGGCGGGCTGCCATGTCCCTTTTACTAAGGAGTGGCTTCCGTCTGGCCACTCTACCATACAGCCTGATTGGTGGATTGCTGCAGAGATGGTTGTCTTTCTGGAAGGTTCTCCTCTCTCCACAGAGGACCTCTGGAGCTCTGACAGAGTGACCATCGGGTTCTTGGTCACCTCCCTGACTAAGGTCCTTCTCCCCCGATCGCTCAGTTCAGATGGCCGGCCAGCTCTAGGAAGAGTCCTGGTGGTTTCGAACTTCTCCCACTTACGGATGATGGAGGCCACTGTGCTCATTGGGACCTTCAAAGCAGCAGAAATTTTTCTGTAACCTTCCCCAGATTTGTGCCTGGAGACAATCCTGTCTCGGAGATCTACAGACAATTCCTTTGACTTCATGCTTGGTTTTTGCTCTGACATGAACTGTCAACTGTGGGACCTTATATAGACAGGTGTGTGCCTTTCCAAATCATGTCCAGTCAACTGAATTTACCACAGGTGGACTCCAATGAAGCTGCAGAAACATCTCAAGGATGATCAGGGGAAACAGGATGCACCTGAGCTTCACGGCAAAGGCTGTGAATACTTATGTACATGTGCTTTCTCAATTTTTTAATTTTTAATAAATTTGCAAAAATCTCAAGTAAACTTTTTTCATGTTGTCATTATGGAGTGTTGTGTGTAGAATTCTGAGGAAAAAAATGAATTTAATCCATTTTGGAATAAGGCTGTAACATAACAAAATGTGGAAAAAGTGATGCGCTGTGAATACTTTCCGGATGCACTGTACAGATGTAATTTTTTACATGTAACTCTTTTTACATGTTTTTTTTGAGAAAAAATGTAACGCTAAGGAGGTTAATGATTGTGAATAATTGTGAGGTCTCTAAAACTGCTGTTTTCTAAAAGATTTGAGGCTATTCAATTTGTAAAATATACAAAATCAGAGGATTTTAAGGTAGCCCATTACATTCTGACTTCTTGACGTTGCCACGATGTCACAGGTTCAAGGTACCAAGGGAAAAAGCAATGGGTTCAACATTCTTTCACTCTAATTACAATTCAACTTCTAAGTAAGTCCAACTTTACATTCAGAGACAATAAAATTGAACTGAATCAAACTTGTCTGAATTTTTCACAGCACTGTAAGGAATGAAGGAGTACCACTGGGCAACTCTTCGATCTAGTGATGGTAAAATATCTGACCTTAAACTGACTTCTCCTTTTAAAAGATTAAAAAGATCTAGCTAATTGGATCTCAGCTGCTCCCTTCATTCAGTTACATCCAAGTTGTCCAAGATCACCCACACACCCAGCACACACTAGGGACAATTTAGGATCACCAATGCACCTAACCTGGACTATGGGAGGAAACCAGAGCACACAGAGGAAACCCACGCAGACACGGGGAGAACATGCAAACTCCCGGGTCCTCCCTGTGTGTGTGTGTGTGTGCCCTGCGGTGGGCTGGTGCCCTACCTTGGGATTTGTTCCTGCCTTGCTCCCTGTGCTGGCTGGGATTGGCTCCAGCAGATCTTCGTGACCCTGTGTTAGGATATAGCGGGTTGGACGATGACTGACTGACTATTTCTAATTGGCTCTTGTACACCTCAGTTCTACATAAGTAGTATGTTAAAAGCAAACTTCATAAATACGAAGAACCCATGCAAAAATGTGTTTTACTTGTAGTCCCTTGTTACATAATGATGTCTTAAAACCAGTGGTTCCTCAGTTAACATAAAACGAGTATATGCCCTGCTTTGTACCCCAGTAAATACAAATTATCGTCAATACACTAATAATCCAATTGCACATCATTCACTCAGAATATGGAACCCATGCAGGAAGCACTTTAAGACAGAGGAGTTTTTATCTGTTGTACCTCTACACGATAACCACTTTTTCTAACCTCTCAAATACAGTACGCAGTATTTAACGCTCGGAAAATGTCAAGGATTAAAACCCTTAGAGATCTGTACATAGATAATGTCTTTGCATCCTACGAACAATTACGCTTCAAATTTAACATCTCGTCGACACAATTTTTCCACTACTTTCAAGCTAGAAACTTTGCTAAACAGAACCTGCCCAATTTTGCTCATCTCACCCCTATTTCTATTCCAGAAGAAATACTGATCAGTCTTGAAGACTCAGATAGCTTCTGCACAATTAGTGCTGGGCAGTATGATCAAAATTCTATATCACGGTATTTTTCAAAATTATCCCGGTTTCATGGTATTCGACTGTATTTTTTTCCCATGCATTAATGGATGTTAACCACAGTTTCCACTGCAATTACTGCAGTAGACTGGCTAAGAATAACCTATTCCACTGTCATGAGAATTGTACATTGTACAAAAACACATTTTAATGTGCACACAAGTATTAATCCAGGTTTGCATGGCCCCATAAAGGGGGTGGCACTAATGAAGAGAAGGAATCACACTGCATGACAGTTGCAGTCAAAATATAGAACCTTTTTATTGAACAAATTTTGCAAACAACTTAAACTATAATTTTGACAACATATTTTCAAACATTCCAAAGAGGCATTTAGACTTAGTAAAATATCCACAATTTATAAAAACTTTTTTTTTTTTAATTTTATTTATTAATTTTATTGTAATCATTCCATACAAATAGATCAATTTATCACAAAAAATTGAAGACGAATCAAACCCCACCCCTGAGAAGGAGAGCTTAGCCAAAGGAGAATTGCTTAGGGCTTTTTAATAAGGCAACAATAAACAAAAGAAAGGAAGATATATATATAGGTAAATAAAAAAAGGAGAAGGGAATTAAATGTAAATTAAATGTAAATAGTTATTTCTCTTATTCTAAAATAATATTGATTAGATCCTGCTAGGTTTTAAAAAAATTCTGTACAGATCCTCTAACAGAGAATTTAATTTTTTCCAATTTCAAATAATATAAAACATTGGTTTCCCACTGACTTATCAGAGGAGAGTTAGGATTCTTCCAATTTAACAAAATAAGTCTGCGTGCCAAAAGTGTAGTGAATGCAATCACCGTTTGCTTGTCCTTCGCTCCCATTTTCACTCTCGACTGGAGACGATACAATGGAGCGGGGTCCCAGGAAATCTGCGCATTCGTCTGCCTGCTCCAGGTCAGTCTCCAAGAGGCCATACCTTGCACTCGGGCCGGATGTCTATCCAGACTTTGATGCAGCTTTAAGTTTCTTTTCCGGTTCTTTCTGACTTTTCTTCTTGTTACTCATGCTTGTATATTGTAGTGGAGGTTCCTTGGTCGGGTTAAATACAGGATACCTCTAAATAATATGAAATACGTGGGAAAATAAATAATAATAATTCATTACATTTATATGGCGCTTTTCTCAGTACTCAAAGCGCTATCCACACAGGGAGGAACCGGGAAGTGAACCCACAATCTCCTTACTGCAAAGCAGCAGCACTACCACTGCGCCACCTGTGAGGACGAAAATAAAGCCGCTGCTTGTGGAGCCCTGCTTCAGACGTCCATCTCCTATAACGGACGAGACCAAATCCCTATATAAAAACGTTTTAAAGTCCCCTCCTTTCAAAGATCCCAGGGTATGGTAGGGAAAAAGACCTTTCACTTAATATTTCAGATACAGCCATGCACAGAATACACTTAGCTCCATATGCACAAAGTATTCAATCATTCAACTTAAAACCTTTTATCAAGCGCATTTAAATCGTTTAAAACCATCCAAAATGTTTCCAGGGCAAGATTCAACCTGTGAACGTTGCAATCGAGCTCCAGCCTCACTGGGCCACATGTTTATGGACGTGCACCAAATTAACATCATCTTGGACCAAAATCTTTAAATGCCTATCAGACAGCCTCAGTGTCACAATTCCTTCTAATCCACTAGCAGCTGTGTCTGGTAGGCTCCCAAACGGCCTTAAAGTGGAGAAGGACAAACAAACTGGAATTGCCTTTACCTCACGACTAACATGTAGACGTTTCTTGCTCAACTGGAAGAATCCCAGCCCACCATTTTTTAGTCATTGGGTAACTGATGTTCTATACTATTTAAAACTGGAAAAAACCTAATTCTCACTTAGTGGATCTGTGCAAAATTTTTTTAAAACCTGGCACGATCTAATCAGTAACATTTTAGAATAAGCTTCCATTTCGGGGAATAGGATGCTCTTCCATCCTTGCTGCTTTTAAAGATTTGCTCTGGCTGTTGGCTCGCCTCTCTTTCCCTTAGGTGGTGGTTGAATTTTGGTTTGTTAAGTTTGACTTGACTATATGGAATGTTATTTACTTCAAATTCAAATCAATCAAAACAAAACAAAAAAAAATGGAGCTAAAATACTAATGGTAATTAAAGCCTTTTGAAATTGAACAGAAATTCTGTGGATTAAAAAAAGAGGAATAAAAACATTCTGATCAGCTAATGTTCTTGTTATCACAGTCATCTCGGTCAAAAAAGGAAGGGCGATTTTTTAATAATTAATCGCATGCCATTACAAAGATATAAAGGATTTTAAAATCTGAAGTGCTCCAATTTTTAATTTATGTATAAGGTGCATAATGCATGAGACGTTCAAAGTACTGAAAAATCCTATTAAAGTACCAATTGATTTCTAATCCCTTATTTAGAAATTAGCTCCTGGATTCCTCCTAGATCATTTTAAAGTGGTACTAATTGATTACATTTGTTCACTTACAGAAGATTCTGATACTGCCATTAAAAAAATATTTTTTTAGAAGAGTTTTGCATTTATTCTTGTATCATGTCGAGTGCTTCAGGCACAGGCATTTCAACGAAGTGGGCTCAGACATGGAAGGAATGCACGGGTTTTCAGCCTATCAAGGTTGTGACAGAGGACATGCAGGTGATGAGTGTGGCAGAGCAAGATGAGAAAGACAGGAAGAGATGGAAAAAGATGATCCGCTGTGGCGACCCCTAAAGGGAGCAGCCGAAAGAAGAATACGAAGGTTGTTTGTATGACAACATTATATCGGTCAACACGTTGTACACAGCCAATTTGCTTATTCCATGCTACTACACCCCTATGTATAAAGAAGTACACAATATTTTAAAATTTAAAGAAACAAAGAGCATAAGCAGCAGTGTACTTATCGGGGGGGGGGGGGGGGGGGGGGGGGGCAACGTCTTATGGCAAGGTGAGCCATCTTTTATCTTATTCTCAACAAACAGACAGGTACAAGGGAGTTTTCCTTGTCTTCTTAGAGAGTCACGGCTGGGGGGCTGTCAAAAGGCAGGGCCTGTTAAAGCCCATTGTGGCACTCCTTGGGTGATTTTGGGCTATACACAAATAAATTGTAATTGTATTGTACAGGGCCTATTGTAAAATGGAGAACAGCAGCACAGAGAAGAGAAGACAAAGCCGATTCTGGGATTGAGAGGTTTATAAGCTATGAGGACAGATCGAAGAAGCTGAACCTTTACAGTTTAAACAATTGAAGATCAAGGTGTGACATGAATGAAACGTTCAACATTATGAAAGGACAGAGGATCCCAATTGTTACTTTAAAATAAATTCTCAAACAAGAGCACAGGGATATTGCGGGAAGCCTTTTATGGGCAAAGTGGGCGCCAAATGTTAGAAAGGTTTTCTTCATACAAAGAACCATCGACACAGGAAATAAATGACCAAGTAGTGCGACGGAGAGCAGAACTGTAGAGATCTTGTAATCTTGACTTGACACTCGTTTGGACAATGGAAGCGAAAAGGATGGATAAACTTGATAGACTGAATGACCTGTTCTCATAAGAACATTTCTATTGTTCGATAAAAAGTTTTCACCCTCTTTGGACCTTTTCATGCTTTATTGTTATATAACATTGAATTTACTGTATATACTCGTGTATAAGTCAGGTCTTGAAACCTGAAAAATCGATCATAAAATCAGACCCCGAGTTATACGCCCATTCAAAAATACGACAATTTGTTTTTGTTTTTTACATCTTCTTGCCTCCACCAATCTCAAATCAGTTTCTCAGACACATCGAATTTTGTTGCAGCAGCGCAGTTACTAATTTCTTTTGCTATTTCAACGACTTTTAATTTAAAACCAGGTTCAAATTTTCTTCTGATCGAATGCTCCATCGTAGATAAGGGATGCTCTTATGATAAAGGTGTATGAGGATGTGAGATACAAAAAACACAAATCAGTGGAAACGTCGCTTCGGAATAGTTTGGGTATTACTGTGTGGTCACGTAGGCACAATAGAGAGAGAGACAGAGAGGTTAGGAGCACACGCTGATACAGCAACCACAGGTGGGGGTTAGCATATCATAATCCCTTGGACCAATAGCGTTTGTTTTCCGCATTCAACTTATATGACCAACATTATAAAATACCAGAAATTATACGGTAAAAATCAAGCCCCAACTTATCTGTGGGAGAACTTAAACACAAGTATATACGGTAATTTTGCTTTTTTGATACTTATCGACATAAAAAAATAAAACTCTTTAATGGCAAAGTGAAAATACAGTAGATCTCTGCAAAGTGATCTAAATTAATTACAAATATAAAACACAAAATTACTGATCGTGTAAGTATTCACCCCCTTTAATATGACACACCTAAATCCTTACTGGTGCAGCCATCTGGTTTTAGAAGTCACATTATTAGTTCACTGGAGGTTACCTGTCTGTGATTTTAATCAATTGTGGTATAAATGCACCGGGATGTGGAAGGTCTAGCTTGTGGTGATTCTGTATGGTGGTCTAACCTATGCAATGAAGACAACAAAAAACACTCCAAGAAACTCTGTGAAACACACAAGTCAGGGGATGGTGACAATAAAATATCCAAGTCACTGGATATATCTAGTTAAATCAACCATGAAGAAATGGAAAGAGTGTGGCACAGCCATAAACCTGCTGGAGCAGGTCGTTCACAATAACTAAGTAATAATGCAAGAAGATGACAAGTGAGGGAGACCACCAAGAGACCTCTGGAAGAGTTACAAGCTGCAGTGGCCAAGACGGTGCTTCATGGGAGCTTTATGGAAGCGTGGCAAACAGAAAGCCACTGTCACAAAAAATCTCACACAACATCTTGAGTAGAGTTTACCAAGATGGTGCCTCATCCAGATTTGGCTTTCAATTTGAATCTAATGCTATTAGGGTACCTGGATGGCTCCAGCATCCCGACTTCTGTTCCCCGTCACTGGCCACGTTGAACAAACATGGTGTTCCTATATGCCAACAAGGACCCCAAGTTGTTTCATCGTGTGGTGGGTGCGGCAACAGACCACACCAGTGCATGTTCCCCAACCTGACCTGACCATGTGTATTATGTACACTGCATTTAAATGTTGAACATTTATTTCCTGCAATTTGTTAATTCGTGCCATTCATGGGAGTATGTTGGCAAGTCTAAATCAAAGTCTCTATACAATATCTGCAAGATCAGATCATATCTGACAGAGTATACAGCATAAGCCCTCGTGCAGACTTTAATCTTGTCATATCTGGACAACTGCAACCAAGCCACTGCAGATGATTTAAAATGCAGCAGCACATCTGGTGTTCAACCAGACAAGTTGGGCACATGTCATTCCTCTTTTCAGATCACTACATTGGCTGTGTTATATGGGTTGGGGACGGTGGCACTGACCAGAAAGCAGGAGACAGAGCTGGAGGTGGCAGAGTTAAAGATGCTAAGATTTGCACTGGGTGTGATAAGGATGGATAGGATTAGAAATTAGGACATTAGAGGGTCAGCTTAGGTTGGACGCTTTGGAGACAAAGTCAGAGAGGCGAGATTGTGTTGGTTTGGACATGTGCAGAGGAGAGATGCTGAGTATATTGGGAGAAGGATGCTAAGGATAGAGCTGCCAGATAAGAAGAAAAGAGGAAGGTCTAAGAGAAGGTTTATGGATGTGGTGAGAGAGGACATGCAGGTGATGAGTGTAACAGAACAAGATGATAAGGAAAAGATGGCCTCCTGTAGTGGCACATATTAAGTTTGAATTCTTAATGCTGGCCTACAGAGTACACAGTGGGTTGGCACCTCTATATATGGAGACACTTGTGAGGTCCTGTGCTCCGTCTCAACCACTCTGGTCTCTGGATGACTGGCGTCTGATGATGCCACCTCTACCTGGTATCAAATCTCAGTCCAGACTCTTTAGAAGTGTTGCTCCTAACCCGTGAAATAAGCACCTCTGCCTCCATTATAACGTTCGGTCGCTGCACTGTAGCAGACCTCTCAGTGCATCTCTCCATGTTTTGTACCTGCTTTTGTTCTTAATTCATGTAAAATTGTTTCTTTTTGTTTTCTTTTACTAGTTTGCAAGATAGTTATTTCTATAAAATGCTTTATAACATTTGCGAAAGTTTCTTACTTTTGATCGTTACCGCCTTTGGAATCCAACAGGACACTAACGCATTACCGGCGCAGGAAATCCCAGGTGTGTGGCTGGCGCTGTTCTTTAATAGCCGGGATGCACTGCTATCAATGAGACCAGCTACCAGTTACTCCCCGTTTAGTACTAATATACCGGACGAATTAAAATCTTTGAATCCCAGAAAGAGAGGAAAAAGAGGTGGACTATGAGTACGTCTGAGACAGAGAAATTTTAAAATACCTTTGCCAACTATCATCACGAGCAACGTACAGTCCTTGCGAAAATAAACTGGACGAGCTGAGAGCATCTGCACAATGCCTCCATGAGTACCGTGAAAGCTGTCTGATGTGCTTTACAGAGACCTGGTGTAAGAATACAGACTCGGATGCAGCAGTTGAAGTAGATGGATTTGTTTGTGTACAGCAAGACAGAAATTCAGCTTCTGGTAAGCAGATGGCTGGTGGGGTATGCCTTTACATTAACAAAAGGTGATGCAGGAATATCACTGTAAAAGAGCGCAACTGCACGCCGAATATTGAACTACTCACTTTCGGACTTTGCCCATACTATCTACCACGGGAGTTTAATCAATTATTTGTGACAGTCGTTTACATACCACCACATTTTCAACCTTTCTCTACAACTTACAATGGTCCCTGTCTGCCTCAAATCCTCCACTATTGTACCCGTGTCAAAAAATTCAGCGGTCACCTGCCTTAATGATTAATAATACTAATTATAATTCATTACATTTATATAGCGCTTTTCTCAGTACTCAAAGCGCTATCCACACAGGGAGGAACCAGGATGCGAACCCACAATCTTCCACAGTCTCCTTACTGCAAAGCAGCAGCACTACCACTGCACCACCTGTGAGGACGTCCTGTGGCTCTGACTCCAGTAATAATGAAGCGCTTTGAGAGAATCCTCCTACAGTACATCAAGGATGCCATCCCTGCTGGATTTGACAACCATCAGTTCGTCTACAGGAGGAACAGATCTACAGAGGATGCCGTCCCAATAGTACTTCACACAGCGCTGACTCATCTGCAGTGCCCTAACACTTATGTTAGGATGCTATTCATCGATTTTATTTCAGCGTTTAACACCGTAATCCCGGACAAGCTGGTACAAAAGCTTCATAATCTAGGTCTGTCCACATTGTTGTGTCTCTGGATCAAGCACTTTCTCACCAACAGGCCTCAGATGGTTAGAATTGGAGATCGTACATCGGCCACACTGGTTTTGAATACAGGCACAACACAGGGTTGTGTGCTCAGCCCAGCACTCTTCATATTATTTACGCACGATTGCTCTGCCATCCATGCCACAAATATGGTTGTTAAGTTTTCAACTGATACGACCGAGGTGGGTCAAATATCAAACAATGATGAGACTCACCTAACACTATGGTGCTCAGCCAACAACCACATCTTGAACACCAGCAAGACCAAAGAGATCATTCTAGACTATACGAGGTCCAGAAGAACAGAACGTGCTCCTATACTCATACATGAGGAGGCTGTAATGTGTGTGGAGCACACGTGTGTGGACAATGTCAAGTTCTTGGGTATCCACATCACATTGGATCTGACCTGATGTTTGAACACATCTCACCTGGTAAAGAAGGCCCAACAAAGACTCTTATATTCCTCAGGAATATGAGACGTGCTGGATTCTCCTCTCGGCTGCTCACAAACTTCTACAGATCCGCTATAGAAAGCATTCTCTGTCACAGTATGACAGTGTAGTACGGCAGCTGCACAGAACAGGAAGGACTTGGCACGGGTGGTGAGAACAGCACAGTGGATCGTGGGAAGTCCTCTCCTAGACCTGGACTCTGTATATGTTGGAAGGGTGCAGAAGAGAGCCAAATGTATAGCTGCGGATCTCACCCATCCAGGAAATGGACTGTTTGTACCACTGCCTTGGGGAAAGCAGTACAGAAACATAAAAACATGTACCAGCAGACTGAAAGACAGCTTTTTCCCCAGAGCTGTGAAGTCCATCTGCTCCTGCTGATACACACATATTACATCTACCCCTAACCTGCCCCCCTGTAGACATGCACACGCACTTTCCCTCGTAATCAAACACACACACTTGTATCCCTCCCCTGTAGACCCACGCACACAGATCACTGGTGTCTGCAGGCGTAGTACCTCAGGAAAAGCCTGGACTTGATGATGTTTTATTGCTGCTGTGTTTTATACTTATTATGTTTATTTTGTTATTTATAGTGTATTGTGTATTTTAAGTATTCTGCCTTGAAGCTGAGTTACGATGGGATTTGAGAAACTAGTAAATTAAACGATTTTAAGATGAAGTTTATGATGTTCTACTTTAATGACAACATAAACTACGTGATTAAAGTGGAAATTTTGAGATTAAAGTTGACATTTCAAGCTTTTTTCTCTCACTGTGTGCCTTTTTTTTTTCTCTGTACCCTAATAAGCTTTCATATGACACTCAGACGGTGGGCTATGACTCGCCTTTACACAGCAACTTTGATATCTGACAACTTCTTTTTTTATTTCGAGCACTGTCCGACTTTGTGAACTTGAGCCTTCATGTTTCTCCGACACTCTATGTCACTCGATCAACTTCCTTTTGTTGTTTATACCACTTGCTGAATTCGCTTAAATTCTTTTATCCCCCCCCCCCCCCCGTGTTTTTGCCATTGCCTTTTCACAGAAGGCTGATCTTAAGAGCTACTTATATTGATTTGCATATTCAAAGAGGCGTAATTCTGGGAGGAGTTGGGGCGGGACAGAAGGCGTGTGCACGCGTGTTACTTTTCACGCTGACCGGAATTTATGTAGCGGAAGAATGTGGAAGTTGGTGTTCGCACAGATTTATGCATCTGGATTTTTTTGTGCGTACGAACATTTCCGCTTTTGTGCTTACGCCATGTTATAGTGTGAGTTCTACGCACGCCGTTTTACATGAGGCCCCTGGTTCTTTCAAACTTGTGATGGGTGATTTTAATTTATGCAATCTGGAGTCAATATTACCAAATTACCATCAGGTATGTGAATATTAATACAAGAGGGGACAAAACTCTGGGCAAGTGCTATGGGAACGTCCCTGGTGCCTACATATAGCATCACAGAGCAGCCCTGGGTGTGTCCGACAACGTCGTTATTCATCTAGTTCCGAAGTACAAACAGAAACTGAAACAAGAAAAACCATACGAATAAGACAAAACTGGTGCAAGGACAGTGAAGAGGAACTGCAGGAATGCTTTTCCTGTACAAATTGGGATGGGTTGATATCCTCACAGTCACTGAATGAGGCCACTTACACTGTCAGTGAATATATGAAATTCTCTGAGTCTATGATCATTAAGGAAAAAACTGTCAAGGTGTACCCAAACAGTAAGCCACTGATCACTGAAGAGGTTAAAGCATTACTATTGGAAAAGCAACATGCACATTAAGAAAATAAAATAGAAGATAAGCGAATTTTACAGCAAAGGATTAACAGGTTAATTAAACAAAATAAAAAGATGTATGGGGGAAAAAAATCAAGAGGTGGTTTAATGATAACAATCCAAAGCAGGTCTGGAAGGGACTAAAACCAATTACAGGACTGGGCTCTAAAAAGAGTGTGAATTTTCCAGCTGACAAAGACCACAAGCTTTTAGCAGATGAACTGAATAACATTTTTGCCGGATTTGAAACAAGTGATTTCAGCACCCAAAATACAGAAATAAAGGAGATGCTTTATAAAAACAACGTAAATTCTGCTGTGATGGGGTTCAGGTTATCTGAAGTAGAGAAAGGCTTGCGGCAGTTTAAAACAAACAGTGCAGTGGGACCAGACGGCATATCAGGTCGGCTCCTAAAGTCTTGTTTTAAGCAGCTCCCGCCAGTTTTTCATTTGCTTTTTAACTGGTCTCTGACCTGTGGTATTGTACCTAATCTGTGGAAACAATCAATCATTACCCCTGTACCTAAGGTTTCTAGGCCAAGCGGTTTAAATGACTACAGACCAGTGGCACTTACCTCTGTCCCAATGAAATGCTTTGAACATTTGGTGAAAAACATTTTAATGACAGAGACAAAGTCTTTTCAAGACAATAATCAAGTGTGGAAGATACTCTGCTTGTTGTCTTACATCAAATCTATTCCTTTCTTGATCAGCCTGGTTCATATGTCAGAGCTCTATTTTTGGATTTTTCTTCAGCGTTCAATACCATATAGCCTCATATACTGATTGGGAAATTGAACAGTATGAATGTAAACCCTGCGGTGGGCTGGCGCCCTGCCCGGGGTTTGTTTCCTGCCTTGCGCCCTGTGTTGGCTGGGACTGGCTCCAGCAGACCCCGACCCTGTAGTTAGGATATAGTTGGATGATGGATGGATGGATAGATGCATGACCGGAAAGAAGCTCACAGGAAAAAAAAGCACAGGAAATATCCGCATGGAAAAAAGCGCACAATCATATAAGCGCACAGGAAATAACCGCACACAGGAAAAAACGTACGTGGATAAATGCACACATGGAAAAATGCGCATATGGCAAAGGCGTATATGCAAAGAAGAAAAAAAAAAAAAAAAGGTTGAATAAGCGAGATGGAGTTTTCGACCAGTCAGACCAGTCAAATTCTCGGTTACAAGGGATTTGAATATCTGTGTTTTTGCACAACAAATGGAATCGATACTTGGAGGTGCCATGAGAATCGATCAACAAAGTGCCATTCCTTAATGAAAACGAAGAACGGAGACATTGTACAAGAGCCAACCAGCCATGAATAGCTAATTTACAATAATACTGTTAATTTGGGTGTGTTAATCTTTTATATTTTATTATAATAAAAAATGTCTAGCAGTATAGGTGGTGTATATTTTATATTTGTAATAGTTATATGTCGCCGCCGTGTGATTTTTTCTGAGTGCGCACTTTACCATATGCGCATTCTTCCACATGCGTTTTTTTCCGTGCGCGGTTATTTTCCGTGTGCTTATATGACTGTGCGCTTTTTTCTATGTGGATATTTCCTGTGCGCTTCTTTCCGGGATTCGGATGGATGAATGTAAACCCATTTATTACACTATGGATTCAGGACTTTCTTTTACATCTTTCACAGACAGTTGAAGTACAGGACACTTTTTAATAGTCATTCACTCAAATACAGGAAGTCTGCAGGGGTGTGTCTTATCACCATTACTGTTTACTCTGTACACAAGTGAGCTGAGACAGAACAATTACCACTGCTCCATTATCAAGTATGCTCATAGGACGTATGTCTGGGGAGGATGAAAGCCACTATCTAAATCAAGTGGACTGGATGGTAAACTGGTGCAATAAAAACCGTCTCACTCTGAATATAAAAAAGACCAAAGAAATGAGATTTGATTTTAAGAGACAGAAATCTGTATGCTCATCCACTGTAGTTCTGGGGGAGGAGGTAGAAATAGTGACTGAATATAAATACTTAGGAACTTAAATAGATAACAATCTTAACTGGAATACTAATACAAAAAAAAAATATTCTCTAAATGCAACCAACACTTATTTCTCCTCCACAAACTCAAACTATTTACAGTAGACAAGGACCTCATGTTGTTCTTTTATCGCAGTCTGATCCAGTCTGTGATCACTTTCAGTTTCATTGCCTGGTTTAATAGACTGACAAACTAAAACTCAAAAAAGCGCCAGCAGATTACAAAGTATGCAGCTAAAGTTATTGGAGCTGATGGAGGTGATTTGACTAGTGTGTGTGTCAGAAGGCAATGTTAAAGAAACTAAAAATCATCTCAACTGATGACAGACATCCATTACATGTAGAACTAAACTTCAGTAAATCAGGAAGGAGAGTCACTTTGAAAACCCACACAAATCGCTCCAGAAATTTCTTTCTTCCTTGTGCCATTCAACTTTTCAATAAGAAATATCAGAGATAATGATTAAGGTTTTCATATATATCCTGTAACCTTTTAATTTTTGGTGTAAATATGTATTATCAAACTGCCTTACCTTAACCTGACTTGTTTCTATTTGTTTTATTTCATTCTGTCTGTTATTAGATGCAACTGAGAAGGCAAATGTCATGTTTTCTTGTGTAAACATGACTAAATAAAAGGAACCTTAAACCATTAGAAACTGCACTGCCCTCAATCTGTTAAGAGAGCGTCTGACAACTCAACTCCCCCGTTTGGTGAAATTCTCTCTTAACTGTTATGTTTTATTATCTAGGAATTGCAACTCGCTTGCACTTTGCTTTCAGCTCTTCACTTGTGGTGGTCAAGTCTGTCACCTTGTCCCGTCACACTTGTGTCCAAACGGTCCCCCAGACTGATGTTTACTTGATTACGTTGATCTCATTTGTAAGTCATTTTGGATAAAAGTGTCTACTTAGCAAATAAAAGTGAATAAAAATTAATGTTAACAAAGGGTCATCACAGAACAAAAATGGATAAAACTGCATCCCAACAACAAAATGGTTGAGAACTACCGTGTCGCATCATGTAAGGCAACAGCTCTGACAACTTTTCAGTTACCTGTTTTATTTAGTTCATTTTTATGGTATTGATACTATTACTGCTTTGCACCCTCCCCCACCTTAACCTGGCATCTATGGGGGAGGAGCAAAAGCTTTAGATTCATCAAAAATTTCGATCTTTGGTTTTCAACGGATCTCGACATTTTAGGGTCCCCCTGATACCATCAACATCTCGATGATGGGGGTGTGTCTGTGTGTGTGTGTGTGTCACCATTTCTTGAGATCGGCCTAGAGCTAAAATGGCTGGACATACAAATACCAAACTTATGAGAGGACGATGTGCTGATTAGTTTTTAAGCCAAACCATGCAAGAGATAGAGGAATCCTCAAATACCGTAATTCTGTAAAATCGTCATTGGTTGATTTGTTTCAAACCTTTTTTTTTTTTGCAAAACTTGAGTTATTTGTATGGAACGTTATTTGATTTTAATAAAATGAATAAAATAAAAAAAATACCATAATTCTGCAATTGATTAAGAATTCTTCTCGTCAATTGCTATCGTATCGACCTATTTTATGATCAGAAAGGTAAATAATTAATGAAATGTTATTGAATAGTTCGGGTAACTCGGTTCCGAAGTCACAAAGCCTACTGACGCTACTCACGTCCAAAATTTTATCATTATTTCAGTGGCATTTAACCTATTTTCTGTTTTTATGGTACAAAAATTGAAATCAAAATATCAATGCTACATAAATACATTTCTTATTATGCTACATATTTAAAAAAAATTGTTTTGCTATCAAAATGAGCATTTTTAAGTAATGGAGATGGCAATTTCTACGTCCACAAAGAATTGTCTTTTTAAAATGCCCACTTACGGTTCCACCGTAGCTGGTAAGACAACTTCCAAATACATTTCTTATGTTATAAATTTTAAAAATCATTTGTTTTGGCAGCAAAATTAGAATTCTGAAGCATGGAGATGGAAGTTTCTATGTCGACGAAGAACTGATTTTGTAACATGGCCACTTGAGGTTCCACAGTAGCGGGCAGGACACCTTCAAAATTCATCAAATCGGTAAAACTGTCACGATGCTTCTGAATTTAATATAATCAATAAAATAAAAAAATACCATAATTCTGCACATAATTACAAAGTCTCGTCAATTGCTATCGTAATGACCTACTTTATGATCAGAAAGGTAAATAATTACTGAAATGTTACTGAATAGTTCGAGTAACTCGATTCTGAGGGTGCAAAGCCCACTGACGCTACTCACGTCCGAAATTTATCATTATTTCACTGGCATTTAACTTATTTTCTGTTTTTAAGGTACAAAAATTTGAAATTGAAATATCAATGCTACATAAACACATTTATTATTATGCTACATACTTAAAAAAATGTTTTGCAATCAAAATGAGCATTTTTAAGTAATGGAGATGGCAGTTTCTATGTCCATAAAGAATTGTCTTTTTAAAATGGCCACTTTAGGTTCCACCGTACAAATACATTTCTTATCTCTCTATTATAAAAAAAAATCCTGGAGAGATCACGGAAGACAGTTAAAAGACCCACAAGGACCTTAAACATGAGACATTGTGCCAAGAGATTGACCCAGGACCGTCTCGCTATGACGCAGAACATGAGATTCTTGCAAGACACGCCCTACTTACGATCAATATCAAATAAGACAATGGGGCAGCAAAACATTCAGTCTTGTGAAGAACTTGAGCACACACAGATCCAGGGCTCTCAGCGCATATAAAGCGTATAAGGACAATATATTATAAATGAAACGTCGACGACTAAGCGAAGAAGAAAGCAGCGTGGAGAAAAGAGACTCAAAAGCTGTGGAGAGAAAAATGGGCAAAAAAGAAAAAATAATCTGGGTGCAAATTCAGAAAATACGGAAAGTAATTATCAGCCCGTAACAAGTGGAATTGAAACAAAGCAGGTCCAATCGGGCTCAGAATTAAAAGACAGAGTAAAAGACAAAGTAGAACTTCATAAACACGTTCACAAACATTGGCGCTAAACATATGCAGAGCAGATTATGAAAGAAGTGGAATTTGAAAGGCTCAAAAAAAAAAAAACATGCATGATACAAATGTGGAGAAAGTTAAAGAATATGAAAGTAGGAAAATTAGAAAGTATAAAAAAAAAATAAAGTAAAGATCGCAGTAGCGCAAACAAATGGAAATTATTACTCGAAAATGGGAAAATAATCACCAGGTGTTATTGAAAAAAAAGCAGGACAAAGCGAGGTCAGAAATAAAAGACAAAGAGTAGAAAACAAAGTAAAACGTCATAAAGAGGTTAAAAAACAAAAGGGCCAAACACATGCAGAGCAGGTTAGAGATAATGAAAACTGGAATTCAAATGACTCACAAAAAACATAGGCGCGAAACACATGCTGAGCAAGATACAGAATATGAAAGCAGAAAAAAACGAGTGTCAAAACAAAGAAAGTAAACATCGCATTAGCGCAAAAAAAGAAATTATCACTCGGAGAAATAACGAGAAGGTGAACAGAGATCGAATATATGAACACAGGTGATATGTCAGAAGTATGTAAATATTGTAAGGCTTTGAAGTTTAAGTCAGAGAATTTCAAAAATGTGTTTTACCTCACATGCATTTATTGGTTACTTTGCAAAAAAAATGATTAACTGCTGATGATGTCGATCGCTTTGACTATGCTGAAATTCCAAAAACAGAAACCTATCCTGAATTATGGTACAAAGTCATTAAACACACGTCTCACTGACCTCATTTAAAAGATTCAGCATATTGGGACTCGAAAGATTCCAAAAATTGTTTTACAGAAGTTCAGAAATAAAAGTGAAACTAATGAAATAGCAACAATTCAAAGAAAACAAAAAATCTTAAAAGTGTGTATCCGGAAAACCAAACACTGGGGTTGGTGAGTGAAGCCCCCTAGTGTTATAAATTTTAAAAATAATTTCCTTTGACAGCAAAATTAGGATTTTGAAGCATTTGGTAGAACTGACTTAGTAACATGGCCACTTGAGGTTCCACAGTAGCGGGCGGGACAGCTTCAAAATTCACCAAATCGGTCAAACTGTCACCATGCATCTATACGGTATCTGTTTTGAAAGTGCAAGAATTTCCCCTTGGGATTAATAAAGTATCTATCTATTTATCTAAAGAAGCTGAATTCAATGTATCAAAGCCACATAAACAGGGATGGGAAAAAGTAATTGCACCCCATGGAAACTGTTCACTTTTACAACAAATTTGAACAGGCAAACCATAGAACTTCATGCGAACAGATGCCTACAGATAAAGGTGATATATACAAGAACGAATGACTCATAAAATTGACATGGCGAGTTCATTCTCATAATCTAAATTAATGAAAATGCAGATTTGCCACAGAGAAAAAGTAAAGAAACCCCTACATTTACTGACACTTTAAACCCATAAAATTCGAATCAGGGGTGCCAGATTAGGTGTCAATGATTAAGAAGCTCCTCATGGTGTCTTCAGATGGATTTGTCTTATTTAAACCACAGATTAACTCGGATCTGGTGTTCCTGCTTGCTATTGACGTGTGTGTGTGTGTGGTGTCAAAATCAGAAAAGATTGACAGGCACATCATAAAGAGGGTTTTGGATGCCTAGGAGTCTGGCAAGATCACCAACCATTTCAAACCAATCATTCCACTGTAAGGAAAATCATCTGCAAGTGGCGAAAATTTCAAACAATTTGTCCAGGGCTGAACAGCCCAGCGGCGCGGTGGTGCAGTGGGTAGCGCTGCTGCCTCGCAGTTGGGAGATCTGGGGACCTGGGTTCGCTTCCCGGGTCCTCCCTGCGTGGAGTTTGCATGTTCTCCCCGTGTCTGCGTGGGTTTCCTCCGGGCGCTCCGGTTTCCTCCCACAGTCCAAAGACATGCAGGTTAGGTGGATTGGCGATTCTAAATTGGCCCTAGTGTGTGTTTGGTGTGTGGGTGTGTTTGTGTGTGTCCTGCGGTGGGCTGGCACCCTGCCCAGGATTGGTTCCTGCCTTGTGCCCTGTGTTGGCTGGGATTGGCTCCAGCAGACCCCCGTGACCCTGTGTTCGGATTCAGCGGGTTGGAAAATGGATGGATGGATGAACAGCCCAGCAAATTCAGCCCAACGGCTGAAAATACTAAAGAACTCTCCAAGAACCCCAAAACGTTACTGCGGGATTTGTAAGTAAATCTTGCAAAGGTTAGTGTCAAAGTGCATGCATCTACTATCAGATTGTACACATTTGACCCTCATGTGATGCATACCAGGAAAAAGTTGATGCTGGGCAAAAAAGAACATTTAAGCAAGAAGACTACAGTTTTCCATTGCACATTTAGACAAAGAGTAGGCCTTTTAGAACAATGTGCTCTGCACTGGTGAATCAATATTAAGAGATGGTTGGCCAAAGTAACAGTAGACATGTCAGGAGATGAACCTCGTAACAACGTTGAAGCACATGTGGTGGACATGTTCTGCTTTGGGGCTGCTTTGCTGCCTCAGGGCCTGGGTGGCTTGTAGTCATCGAGTCAAATATGAATTCTGTGTCCTATCAAAGCGTGTTTAAGAGGAATGTGAGTCCATCATTCCGAAAGCTGAAGGTGAACCAGAAATGGACATTTCAACACCATACCAATCTGACGGACACTAGCCGATCAGACAAGGAACGGCTCAACAATATGAAATTTAGGGTTATGGGCTGGCTGAGTCAAAGCACCCATCTGACTCCCCTTGAAAGGTTGTGGGGGGGATTTGAAACGGGCAGGACATGCAAGAAAAGCCTGAACATCTTACAACTGGACTGGTGAAAAATTTCCGGAATTAAATGTTAGAGACTGGTGGGTCGTTATACAAAATGTCTACGAGACGTCCTTTCTATATTAAAGGGGGCAAATCCAGCTTTGGAGGCCAAGGTGGGCTTATTTTTTCCCAAGCAGTGCATTACATCTATTGGTATTTGTGTTGAATAAATGAATGAAAGGGCACAATTTCCTTGTGTATTTGTTTAAGTATATTACCGTTATCTGTAGGCGCTGTCTACATGAAGATCTACTGTTTGCCTGTTCAAATATGTTGAAAAAGTCAACGATTTCCACGGGAAGTACTAAACTTTTCACATGACTGTACATTTACTATTACGTTAAAGATTTTTAAAAATATTTTTGGAGAGAACATTAGCATTTTTAAGCATCGAGATGGTAGTTTCCATGTCTGCAAAGAAGTGACCTTTTTAACAAAGCCACTTCAGGTTTCTATGTAGCTGGCGATACAACTTTAAAATGAAGTAAATCACCTGAACTGTCACCACGCGTCTGTATTTGCACCTCAAACACGAAGAACTTTCTCGGTTATTCTATTCCGGCTTTTACTTTTCTCCCGTGCAACAGTTTGGCATGTCGCTTGTCAATCGATCCCCATTCAAAACCCAATACAACAAATCACACATCATACGATTGAGGACTGGATTAACAGGTAAGCCAAAAAAAGGAGTTTAGAGACAGCACCGTATTAAACAGATTGATATGAATAAAGCATGTCCGAAAACCGGAAGAGCATTTGGCACAGTTTAAAAATTACAGAAACTTTGTTTATCGCTTCTGAAAGCAAACTAAGAGCGCTGCGCACTTCTGACTAATCGGAAGACTTGCTTACTCACTGAAGGGCCACGGCGCGATTAACAAGTGCTGCGAACCCCATTCCCTAAGTGTCACCAAAATCAAAAGAAGACGTCAAATAAACAAAGAGTTTGAAATAAAACTTGGCAACATTGCTCAAAAAATACAGCCGAACCGCAGAATTACCTGTCAGCGCCTGAGATGACAGTCGGGAATGAATGACTATGAGCGGACGAGTTCACTTCCGGGTTACGCTACGGGCCACGTGACGCAGTGTGTGCTCACGTGGGTGCAGAGGGGGGCGGGCTTTGAAATTCGGGAGTAACAAGAAACTGACGGGGACCGGCTGCGCAGTGCGAAGAGTTCGCGCTACTGATGGGCGGATGAAGATCTGTGAGGCTTTTGAAGTTTCTTCATGGACGTGCCAGAAGAAGATTCGAAGCCTCGAAAATAGTGACATCTGGTGGGTTACAGAAATCATTGCAGCCATGAGCTCGACACACCCAAGTACTCCTGGCTCTTGGTTATCGCATAGTTACTATCGGACAGTTGCGCTAAAAGCTTGCTGATGTTATGATAATCATGTTAGCATTACTCCTAAATATGTAATCATCCTACCAGTGTCCACCTGTGTCAATGGCTTCTCCCATTTTACATGGCCCGTTCAGGTAGCTCATTGTCCCGGAAGGGCCGCTTTCTGCAGACACACGAGTTGGAATTCTTGTGAGACGTTAGCAAGCTTGTAGTTTTAGAGAATGTGCCTGCTTTAGGCTACAGTATTAATAATACGTGATAGATAGATAGATAGATAGATAGATAGATAGATAGATAGATAGATAGATAGATAGATAGATAGATAGATAGATAGATAGATAGATAGATAGAAATGAAAGGCACTATATAATAGATAGAAATGAAAGGCGATAGATAGATTGAAAGGCACTGTATAATAGATAGATAGATAGATAGAAATGAAAAGCACTAGATAGATAGATAGATAGATAGATAGATAGATAGATAGATAGATAGATAGATAGATAGATAGATAGATAGATAGGCAATAGATTGAAAGGCACTATATAATAGAAATGAAAGGCGATAGATAGAAATGAAAGGCACTAGATAGATAGATAGATAGATAGATAGATAGATAGATAGATAGATAGATAGATAGATAGAAATGAAAGGCACTAGATAGATAGATAGATAGATAGATAGATAGATAGATAGATAGATAGATAGATAGATAGATAGATAGATAGATAGATAGAAATGAAAGGCACTAGATAGATAGATAGATAGATAGATAGATAGATAGATAGATAGATAGATAGATAGATAGATAGATAGATAGAAATGAAAGGCACTAGATAGATAGATAATAATAATTCATTACATTTATATAGCGCTTTTCTCAGTACTCAAAGCGCTATCCATACAGGGAGGAACTTACTCCTTACTGCAAAGCAGCAACACTACCACTGCGCCACCTGTAGATAGATAGATAGATAGAACTGCTGTATCATAGGTTGATAGATAATGTAATGAGAGAAGACAATGGATAGATATTCTGTCCAAGATGGGTGGCATTCTCTCTTCTCATGTCCCGCATATAGAGTCCCAGTTGGGACACCCTCAGGGCTGCATGGGAGTTGGAGTCTGGAGGAGTAGCCCTGTATGAGTCCCTGGCGGACGACTGAGGGACTGGGGAGGGCCTCCCTGGCTTTATTATGACCCGGAAGTGCTTCCAGCTGGCCACGTCAAGTACTTCCAGTCCGCAATAAAAGAGACCACGCTGCCTTGACCAGGCGAGAAGGAACTGGGAGGAAGAGAGGCGACCCTCGACCGGAGGAGAGCAGTGCAGTGGTGGTAGAGAGAGGTGATTTAGAGGAGAGAAAGTGACTTGTGATTTGTGTTCATGTAAATGAGGTTTTTTGTGTGTTGTGCTCGGGGTTTGGGGTGCTCTGGCACCCCCTTGCCTTCACAGCAGTTATACAAAATACTTAGAAGAAGTCATTCCTGCTAAAGGAGGTAATACCAGTTTCTGAAATCAAGGGTTTACTGACAATTCCCCAGTGTGGGGGCCCCAGAGGAAGGACAGGTATCCTGGCTGGGATAAAGCAAGTTATCAAGCCCGGCCAGGAAAATGGACTCACTAGGACTGGGTCATTCTCTCACATGGCAATGGGGTGTTCCTCAGGGCTAAACCCAATTAGGACACCTGAAGGGTTTCATGGGAAATGAAGTCCAAAAACGCAACCTTGTTGGTGTCTTTGTGGTCCACCAGAGGGTGCTGTCAGGGGAGGACTGTCCCGGTTTCTACACGACCCAGAAGTGCTGCAGATGACTGGAACAAAAGACCAGAAACAATTCCCAGGTCGGCCTTAAAAGAAAGCCCACTGCCTCATTTGGATTGAGTCAGAGTCGGGTGACAGCGGGCATCACTCATTGGAGGAGATATAAAAAGGTTGTAATTGTATTGGACTGAGTGGATTAAAAGTCCTTTATTCTAAAACTAGAGTTGTGTTGTGTCATGTGTGTCTGGGGTTTGGGGGCTTGGTGGTGCCCCCTACTGTTCACACCAGGTAAGTAATTTCAAGCTCTGGTCCTTTTGCCTGCTAGCCTGGCTTCTGTATGTTCTGGTGTTCCACGTGTTTGGAGCCTCCAGTTGGCACTGTCCTTAAAATTCACTGTATTAAACGATACCCAAAGGTACCCCCAAGGGTCATAATTTAAGGATCCAATGTAGTCTACGGTCTCTTTCTGACAAAGTGGGAAATGTGTGCAAAATGTTATTGAGACATTGGAGCAAGGGTTTGGAATTGTATAAAGAACAAACACACAGACATTGAGGTTGTGGACTAGCCACAGTACCCGGCATTGCTCGGGTATACTTGCAGAATGGGTACTGAAAGAAAGCAAAGGTTGATGTGTTTTTTTAAATGGTGACCCTGCTGTTATTGCCAACTGTCTCGTCTATCATCCACAGTGCCTCTCTATCAGTGTGTCTGCTCTCGTGAGTCGAGAATTTGTTCTTTTTGATCCGATTGGATTCCAGAATTTTGGCAACTCCTTGCTGGGTTGTACCCGTGAACGCTATCATGTCTCTCTTAGTTCAAGGTGGGCAGTTCATAGTGCTTAAATTATAAAGAAGAGCTGACAAAGACGGAGTTAAACAACAACCCTTTGATCCTCCTTTGTGTTCAGTGCTGTACTTCCTCTCTTGATCAAGCCCAACCCAAGGACCCCCCTGCAATAGCACATGATGCCCCCCATTTTATATTACAGTAGACAGAAGCAGCATGTGGCATTGCCCGGGTAAGTAATGTTAAGCTCGGCTCATTTTGTCTGCTAGTTTGGCTTTAGCCTGTTCTGATGTTTCACTAGCTCTGAGCCAGCAGGTGGCACTAGTGAGCAAACATCAGAAAAAGAAAAAAAAAAAACTGGGACCCCCCAAGATCAAAATGTGGGCTCCAAATTAGTTCATCTTGTCCGTATGTATCTCTTCTGCTCTCAGTCAAGCTTCATATAACACACACCCCAATGCCAAGCAAAACCACACAATATCCCTCTTTTTATTTTACAATAGGCAGAAGCAAAACGTGGTGTTTCCCGGGTTTCTAATGTTCAGTTTGGCTCATTTTCTGGTCATCTTCTGCTCTCAATCAAGCCTCATGTAACACAAACAATAGCACACAATACCCCGCTTATTATATTACAATAGACAGAAGCAAAACGTGGCGTTACCTGGGTAAGTACAGTTCAGCTCGGCTCATTTTGTCTGCCTGTCTGGTTTCAGTCTGTTCTGATGCTTCATTTGCTCTGAGCCAGCAGGTGGCACTGGAGTGTAAACTGCAGCACACCTGAAAAAGACAAAAGACTGGGACCCCCCAAGATCAAAATTTTGGACTCCAAAGTAGTCCATCTTGTCCATATGGATCTCTTCTGCTCTCAGAAAGACCACATCTGACACAAGCAATAGCGCACGATACCCACCTTTTTATATTACAGTAGGTAGAAGCAGCGTGTGGCATTGCTCAGGTTTCTAATGTTAAGCTCGGCTCATTTTGTCTGCTTGTCTGGTTTCAGTCTGTTCTTATGCCTCACTTGCTCTGAGCCAGCAGCTGGCACTGGTAAGCAAACTGCAGCACATCTGAAAAAGAAAAAAAAAAAACTGGGACCCCCAAGATCAAAATTTTGCATTCCAAAGTAGTCCATCTTGTCCTTGTGGTCCTCTTCTGCTCTCAATCAAGCCTCATATAACACTCCAAAGCAAAAGCGCACAATACCCCTCTTTTTATATTACAATACACAGAAGCAAACCGTGGCATTGCCTGGGTAAGTAAAGTTCAGCTCCGCTTATTTTGTCTGCTAATTTCAATACTATTCACCCGCAGAGCCACAGCACCATACGTCACCGCAGTTTTAGACCCAGAAGTGACGTCTCCATCGTTTCGGGACTGACTTCCTAAAATTACTTTTGGAAGGTTTCGGGGCGGCACGGTGGCACAGTGGGTAGTGCTGCTGCCTCGCAGTTGGGAGACCTGGGGACCTGGGTTCGCTTCCCAGGTCCTCCCTGCGTGGAGTTTGCATGTTCTCCCCGTGTCTGCGTGGGTTTCCTCCGGGTGCTCCGGTTTCCTCCCACAGTCCAAAGACATGCAGGTTAAGTGGATTGGCGATTCTAAATTGGCCCTAGTGTGTGCTTGGTGTGTGGGTGTGTTTGTGTGTGTCCTACGGTGGGTTGGCACCCTGCCCGGGATTGGTTCCTGCCTTGTGCCCTGTGTTGGCTGGGATTGGCTCCAGCAGACCCCCGTGACCCTGTGTTTGGATTCAGCGGGTTGGAAAATGGATGGATGGATGGAGGTTTCAGCAGGTCTCGGCAAAGCCCGGAAAGTAACGTCGGGTCAAAGACCCGTTCAGAAACCAAATAATACGCATCATTGTGAAGTTCAGAGGGTTTCTGCCATCACGTCGTCTCATACATCAAACTAAACAATACGGATTGTTTCTGTGAAATACACTATTAATATTTACATTTTGTTCGGATCTGTGGGAACCATTTAACATGTTGACAAAATTAAAATCATCAAGATCTGTGTTAATTGAAAATAGTTTTTCGTTTACATTCATGAGCTTGATTGGCATTTGCCATAGAATACCAGAATTGGCAGGTCCACCACTGGCGGGTGCCCTGTGCTTTTCACAGATGAGGGCAGGTTCACCCTGAGCACACGTGACAGATGTGAAACGGTCTGGAGAAGCCATGGAGAATGTCATGCTGCCTGTAACATCGTTCAGCATGACCAGTTTGGTGGTGGGTCAATGATCGTCTGGGGAGGCATATCTATGGAGGGACGCATAGACCTTTACAGGATAGACAATGACACCTTGACTGCCATTAGGTATCGGAATGAAATCCTTGGGCCCTTTGTCAGAACATATGTAGCTTATGTCATGTCCAGGGCAACCATTATGCCTTAATTTATAATATCATTATTAAGTTATCTTAATTTTATAATAATATAATCTTATATCACAGATCCAGCTGATTCAAAACTCAACTGCAAGAGTCCTGACACGAACCAACAACAGCGAGCACATCCCAGCCATCCTACTGCACCTTCACTGCTCCCTGTGTCTTACATGATTGAAAATCAAATTCTGTTATTGACCTGCCCAGTAAGGTCCTCTCATTCTGTGCCCCCCACTAACCTGCACTCTGTTGGTGACAGCAGGGCTTTCAGCTGTATATAGCGCCCTGACTGTGGAATGACCTCCCAAAATTAATGACATCAGCTGACTCCATTCATTCATTTAGGAGGGCATTAAACAGACCTGACATTCAGCCCCTTCTTTTAGTTTACCCCCTCTATCTGTCCAGGTATTCAGGGTTTGAATTTCTATCACAATTTATGTTATTTGCTCAAGATTTTGTTGTAGTATTATATGTTGTATTTTAGCCTGCATTATTGTCTTTTATTCTATTTGAATGTTTTGTATATCCTGTATTTATCTTTATTTAGTGAAGATATTATTTGTAGCCAATGTTATATAGATCCTGTTGTTCTTTTTGAATTTTGGGCAGGGTGCTATATAAATAAATTGTGTTCTTATTAGTATTTTTTTTTTTTTTTCTTTTGATGGCCCATTATTTCTAATAATAAGTGACAAAAACTAGAGCAGTTCTATATAAGGCAATTAATATATACAGTGCATCCAGAAAGTATTCCCAGCGCATCATCACTTTTTCCACGTTTTGTTATGTTACAGCCTTATTCCAAAATGGATTAAATTCATTTTTTTCCTCAGAATTCTACACACAACACCCCATAATGACAACGTGAAAAAAGTTTACTTGAGGTTTTTGCAAATTTATTAAAAATAGAAAAACTGAGAAATCCCATGTCCATAAGTATTCACAGCCTTTGCTCAATACTTTGTCGATGCCCCTTTGTCAGCAATTCCAGCCTCAAGTCTTGTTGAATATGATGCCACAAGCTTGGCACACCTATCCTTGGCCAGTTTCGCCCATTCCTCTTTGCAGCACCTCTCAAGCTCCATCAGGTTGGATGGGAAGCGTCGGTGCACAGCCATTTTAAGATCTCTCCAGAGATGTTCAATCGGATTCAAGTCTGGGCTCTGACTGGCCACTCAAGGACATTCACAGAGTTGTCCTGAAGCCTCTCCTTTGATATCTTGGCTGTGTGCTTAGGGTCGTTGTCCTGCTGAAAGATGAACCGTCGCCCCAGTCTGAGGTCAAGAGCGCTCTGGAGCAGGTTTTCATCCAGGATGTCTCTGTACATTGCTGCAGTCATCTTTCCCTTTATCCTGACTAGTCTCCCAGTCCCTGCCACTGAAAAACATCCCCACAGCATTATGCTGCCACCACCATGCTTCACTGTAGGGATGGTATTGGCCTGGTGATGAGCGGTGCCTGGTTTCCTCCAAACGTGACGCCTGGCATTCACACCAAAGAGTACAATCTTTGTCTCATCAGACCAGAGAATTTTCTTTCTCATGGTCTGAGAATCCTTCAGGTGCCTTTTGGCAAACTCCAGGCGGGCTGCCATGTGCCTTTTACTAAGGAGTGGCTTCCGTCTGGCCACTCTACCATACAGGCCTGATTGGTGGATTGCTGCAGAGATGGTTGTCCTTCTGGAAGGTTCTCCTCTCTCCACAGAGGACCTCTGGAGCTCTGACAGAGTGACCATCGGGTTCTTGGTCACCTCCCTGACTAAGGCCCTTCTCCCCCAATCGCTCAGTTTAGATGGCCGGCCAGCTCTAGGAAGAGTCCTGGTGGTTTCGAACTTCTTCCACTTACGGATGATGGAGGCCACTGTGCTCATTGGGACCTTCAAAGCAGCAGAAATTTTTCTGTCACCTTCCCCAGATTTGTGCCTCGAGACAATCCTGTCTCGGAGGTCTACAGACAATTCCTTTGACTTCATGCTTGGTTTGTGCTCTGACATGAACTGTCAACTGTGGGACCTTCTATAGACAGGTGTGTGCCTTTCCAAATCATGTCTGGTCAACTGAATTTACCACAGGTGGACTCCAATGAAGCTGCAGAAACATCTCAAGGATGATCAGGGGAAACAGGATGCACCTGAGCTCAATTTTGAGCTTCATGGCAAAGGCTGTGAATACTTATGGACATGTGCTTTCTCAATTTTTTTATTTTTAATAAATCTGCAAAAATCTCAAGTAAACTTTTTTCGTGTTGTCATTATGGGGTGTTGTGTGTAGAATTCTGAGGAAAAAAATGAATTGAATCCATTTTGGAATAAGGCTGTAACATAACAAAATGTGGAAAAAGTGATGCGCTGTGAATACTTTCCAGATGCACTGTATACAGTATATAAAAGCCAGATACAACTTACTCACTCATCAGGAAATCTCCCGAACAATGAGGACTTGGGACTTGAAATTTGGAATGTAAGATACCCTTGGCCCAGAGGTTCTTGCTAAGAAACGGTTTGAAAAATTTCGTAGTCCAAGTTTTTTAGATCTGTTTGTATGTCTGTCCACTTTTCACGAGATAACTACTTAATGGATTTAAATCTGGTTTTTTTTTCTATAATTTGCTTCAACAGTCTGTTGATTTTACGACCTTCTCGTTGCACTAAGTATCATAGTTTGCTCTCCGAGATAGGCTCATCGGGCTACGGGGAGCAGGACAGGGCCTTCCTCACTCACGCGTCTGTCTCGGGGCATAACCTACAATCGCTTAGTTAGCGAACGAGAGAACTACTTAATGGATTTAGATCCTTTTTTTCTATAATTTGCTTGAATATTCCGGTTGATTTTGCAACTTCTCTCATCACGCTAAGTATCATAGTTCGCTTGCAGGAGCGATATATTCACACTAATCTGAGACAGAGGCTCTGGGCTGAGGGGAGATGGAAGAGTGACGTCAAGAATAGAGAGCTGGCCGGGCCCTCCTCACTGTCCTGTTTCATTAATATGCGGGCGAAGCCGCTGGGGATGGTTAGTAATACAATAAATGAAAACCCATTAATGGAGACTTGTGATGCTGTTTTTTCTTTAAGCATATTCAATTATGAAGCATAATTTACCTATATTTGATTGATTTTGATAGCTTAATACACAGGAGGTGAGACATTTAGTGGGTGGCACAGCCCTTAAATTTCTCTGTATGTGGCCCCCAGTGAAAAAAGTTTGGACACCCCCGCTTTATGATAGTTCTTTAAGATGCATGCTATGTTACCCTAAAATTATTCTTTCACACAGGGCGGGTGCTGGAGCCTACCCAATCCAGCATAGGGTGCAAGGCAGGAAACAACCCTGGACGAGAAAAGCACACACCCGTTACAATCATACGCTGTCGACAATGTCTGTGGGAGGAAACGGGTGGAACATACAAACTCCACGCAAGGGGGACCCGGGATGCGAACACCGGTCTCCTTACTGCAAGGCAGAAGTGCTAACACTGAGCCACTGTACCGTCCAGAATGAACTGTGTGATTTACGAAATGCTGAAACTGAATATTAAACCAGGAGAAAGAATAATGCAATCACCAGACATTTTACCTCTGGAAATTTATTTATTTATTTTAACATTTTATTGAATTGAATTAAAATCAAATAACATTCCATACAAGCTAGTCAAGTTTTACAAAACTAAGTTTGAAACAAATCACTTATCTCTGGAAATGTATTTTGTGGACGCCTCTACTCGTGGCTGCTGAAAGTACATGTGAATCACCGAGTGCATTGGACGTAAGCAGACAACCAAATCGTTAACAGCAATCCAGTTACGGATTTACATGGCCACACAATTGGATTATTTGATGGAGTAAATCCACCTCTTAGTCCGACTTCTCAGAGGCCAATAACCAGGAATACAGTTTTACATGGCATTACAGAAATCAAGTTTCAGTGAATAATCGGGTTATTGAAACACAATGTGAATGCACAAAGTGACACGGGGGCTTGCCATTCTGTTAACGCTGACATAAATAGTTACTGTCGAGAGATAAGCGAAGGACTCTGAGCAAGTTACGGGCTTTTGCAGGTAATCCATTGTGTGGTGCTGTTTGTACAAATTGTTTCAAGAAATACACTTACTGTTTTGCAAATGTTAAAGGTGACTTGAGAACGCAACTGAGGAAAAAAAGCTGCATTATTAATTTGGCAGAAATAAAATACAAAGAAAACTTTGAACCAGAGGCGGACAACTGGCTTTTAACAACATTATTTATAACAGCCTAGCAGAAAACAGAGGTGACTTTGTTTTTTTATCAGCTCTCTCAAACGGGTGTTTTATTACTGCAGATAATACGGGCTGGGGGGTCATAACAACAGGAACAGGGCGTTTACAAGTAACACTCCCGGCCTCCATCTCCCTTCAGTCCTGAACTGGAGCAGCAAGTCAGAAAAAGGAAGGAGGCGACATGTTAAGTGTCTGTGAACGGAGAGGAGGAGACAAAGTCATTTGGGCAAATATGCGTTACTTCTCTTATGAAATGTGAAGCTTTTAAGCAGCATTACTGGTACACCTAAAAATAAAAAATAAGTCAGTCAGTGATAATATGTGTGTGCTTTTATACAAAGAGACAAAAACACACACAACGGGTAAGCAACACATGAAAAAGAACAATGAAAAAACAAATTAACTTATTAAAATGGGCTTTAAGTCCTGTCACTTTTTATATGTGCTGCTATTGGTATGATAGATAGATAGATAGATAGATAGATAGATAGATAGATAGATAGATAGATAGATAGATAGATAGATAGATAGATAGATAGATAGATAGATAGATAGATAGATAGATAGATAGATAGATAGATAGATAGATAGAAAGGCACTATATAATAGATAGATAGATAGAAAGGCACTATATAATAGATAGATAGATAGATAGATAGATAGATAGATAGATAGATAGATAGATAGATAGATAGATAGATAGATAGAAAGGCACTATAATAATAGATAGATAGATAGATAGATAGATAGATAGATAGATAGATAGATAGATAGATAGATAGATAGATAGATAGATAGATAGGCACTATGTAATAGATAGATAGATAGATAGATAGATAGATAGATAGATAGATAGATAGATAGATAGATAGATAGATAGATAGATAGAAAGGCACTATATAATAGATAGATAGATAGAAAGGCACTATATAATAGATAGATAGATAGATAGATAGATAGATAGATAGATAGATAGATAGATAGATAGATAGATAGATAGATAGATAGATAGATAGATAGATAGATAGATAGATAGATAGAAAGGCACTATATAATAGATAGATAGATAGATAGATAGATAGATAGATAGATAGATAGATAGATAGATAGATAGATAGATAGATAGATAGATAGATAGAAAGGCACTATATGATAGATAGATAGATAGATAGATAGATAGATAGATAGATAGATAGATAGATAGATAGATAGATAGATAGATAGAAAGGCACTATATAATAGATAGATAGATAGATAGATAGATAGATAGATAGATAGATAGATAGAAAGGCACTATATAATAGATAGATAGATAGATAGATAGATAGATAGATAGATAGATAGATAGATAGATAGATAGATAGATAGATAGATAGATAGAAAGGCACTATATAATAGATAGATAGATAGAAAGGCACTATATAATAGATAGATAGATAGAAAGGCACTATATAATAGATAGATAGATAGATAGATAGATAGATAGATAGATAGATAGATAGATAGATAGATAGATAGAAAGGCACTATATAATAGATAGATAGATAGATAGATAGATAGATAGATAGATAGATAGATAGATAGATAGATAGATAGATAGATAGATAGATAGATAGAAAGGCACTATATAATAGATAGATAGATAGATAGATAGATAGATAGATAGATAGATAGATAGATAGATAGATAGATAGATAGAAAGGCACTATATAATAGATAGATAGATAGATAGATAGATAGATAGATAGATAGATAGATAGATAGATATAGATAGATAGATAGATAGATAGATAGAAAGGCACTATATAATAGATAGATAGATAGATAGATAGATAGATAGATAGATAGATAGATAGATAGATAGATAGATAGATAGATAGATAGAAAGGCACTATATAATAGATAGATAGATAGAAAGGCACTATATAATAGATAGATAGATAGATAGATAGATAGATAGATAGATAGATAGATAGATAGATAGATAGATAGATAGATAGATAGATAGATAGATAGAAAGGCACTATGTAATAGATAGACAGATAGATAGATAGATAGATAGATAGATAGATAGATAGATAGATAGATAGATAGATAGATAGATAGATAGATAGATAGATAGAAAGGCACTATATAATAGATAGATAGATAGATAGATAGATAGATAGATAGATAGATAGATAGATAGATAGATAGATAGATAGATAGATAGATAGATAGAAAGGCACTATATAATAGATCGATAGATAGATAGATAGATAGATAGATAGATAGATAGATAGATAGATAGATAGATAGATAGATAGATAGATAGATAGATAGATAGATAGATAGATAGATAGATAATGTGGAGAGTGGCCTGGACACAGACAGGTAGACATCGTTAAAAGCACCACACACGTTTATTTACACAATATTATTTACAGTGAAACAGCACACAACCCACTTTCACCCCCAAAGTCCAAGCCTCACAACAATGCCTCTCTCTCTGGTCCGCCTCCTCTCCTCTCCTCTCCTCCCAATCTCTGTACTTCTTACTCCCAACTCCAGCCATCGAATGGAGGGAAGTGGCCCCTTTTATAATCACCCAGACGTGCTCCAGGTGCCTCCCAATGAGTGCCTGCCAGCACTCCCTGGTGTGGCAGAAGTGCCGGCTCTGCACCCGAAAGCACTCCGGGTGTCCCTGATCTTCTTCCCCCTGGCACTTCTGGGTGTGGCGGAAGTACAGAGGACAAAGGGCTCCTCAGGCATCGGGGCGCCCCCTGGCGGTGACCACGGGACCTTATAGGGTTGAGCTTCCAAGCTCCTTTCCCGTGGTCCCCAAAGCCACCAGGGCGGTCACCCCTTCGTGGTCTGGAGGACGCGTAATCCCTCCTCTGGTCCTTCTGGGCATCCCGGCTGGGTACCATCCCCAGCCGCTCGCCACGATAGATAGATAGATAGATAGATAGATAGATAGATAGATAGATAGATAGATAGATAGATAGATAGATAGATAGATAGATAGATAGATAGATAGATAGATAGATAGATAGATAGATAGATAGATAGATAGATAGATAGATAGATAGATAGATAGATAGATAGATAGATGGGATTCAAAAGTATCCAGACCCCTTCACTTTCTGCATGCTTTCTTTTGGGCGTAGATTTAATTTTATTAAAAATTCAAAAACTGATCTTTCATTCCATAAAAGTATTCAGACCCTTTGCTGCGGCCCTCCAAACTGTGCTCATCCTGTTTTCTTCTAGAACTTGACTGAAGTCCACCTGTGGCCATCTGAACTCATTAGACGTCGTTTAGAGAGGCACACACATACTTGTGTACAGAAGGTCCACAATTCACACTGCATGACAGGACAAACACCAAGCCATGAAGTCCACGGAACTTTTTGAAGACCAGCACAGGGTGAAGCACAAATCAGGACGAAGTGATCAAACCATAATAAAGTATTGATTGTCCCCAAGAACACAGTGGGCTCACAGTGGGCTCAGTATTTGTGAAATGAACAAAGTTTGGAAATTCAAGGACTCTTTTGAGATTTGGCTCTCTGGCTAAACTGAGTAACTGGTCAAGAATATCTTCATTAGATATACGAACAAAACCTCACTGGTCATTCAAACAGAGCTACAGACATCCTCTGCTGAGTTTGGAAAATGTGTTGGAAGGATGGCCATCTGAGCATCAATCCATTCATTATTCAGGCAGTTATGGTAGAGTTGCCAGGTGGAAGCCACTCTTGAGTAAAAGGCATCTGACAGCCCTCCTGGAGTTTAGCAGATTGCATTTCAAGGACTGTGAGAGGAGGAGGAAACATTTCTCTGATCTGGTGAGATTAAAATTTAACTCTATGGGCAGAAGTCCAAGCACTATGTCTGATAACACCAAACCTGCAGTAAAGCATGGTGGCGGCAGCACTATGCTATGGAGGTTCTTCTATGAGGCAGTAACAGGGTTACAGGTCAGAACTGAGGAAATGATGACTGTAGACAAAAACAGAGGTTTTGAAGAACACCTGCCCCACAGTGCACACCACCTCAGACTTGAATGACGGTTCACCTTTCAGCAACATAATGACATACAGACAAGAAAACACTGGAGTGACATCAGAAGAAGTTTCTGAGGATCTTTGAGTGGTCCAGTGAAAGCCCAGGCTTACACACTCTAGAAGAGGGGTGCCCACGCTTTTTCGGCTTGCGAGCTACTTTTAAAATGACCAGGTCGAAATGATCTACGGGCGGCACGGTGGCGCAGTGGGTAGCGCTGCTGCCTCGCAGTTGGGTGATCTGGGGACCTGGGTTCGCTTCCCGGGTCCTCCCTGCGTGGAGTTTGCATGTTCTCCCCGTGTCTGCGTGGGTTTCCTCCGGGCGCTCCGGTTTCCTCCCACAGTCCAAAGACATGCAGGTTAGGTGGATTGGCGATTCTAAATTGGCCCTAGTGTGTGCTTGGTGTGTGGGTGTGTTTGTGTGTGTCCTGCGGTGGGTTGGCACCCTGCCCAGGATTGTTTCCTGCCTTGTGCCCTGTGTTGGCTGGGATTGGCTCCAGCAGACCCCCGTGACCCTGTGTTCGGATTCAGCGGGTTGGAAAATGGATGGATGGATGGAAATGATCTACCTACAATAAAAATGCTATATATACAGTATATTGGGGACCTGGGTTCGCTTCCCGGGTCCTCCCTGCGTGGAGTTTGCATGTTCTCCCCGTGTCTGCGTGGGTTTCCTCTGGGCGCTCTGGTTTCCTCCCACAGTCCAAAGACATGCAGGTTAGGTGGATTGGTGATTCTAAATTGTCCCTAGTGTGTGCTTGGTGTGTGGGTGTGTTTGTGTGTGTCCTGTGGTGGGTTGGCACCCTGCCCAAGATTGGTTCCTGCCTTGTGCCCTGTGTTGGCTGGGATTGGCTCCAGCAGACCCCCGTGACCCTGTGTTCGGATTCAGCGGGTTGGAAAATGGATGGATGGATGAATATATATATACTGAGTATACTTTATACATAACATATATGTTGCCATACCTTGCATAACTGAATAACCCTTATGGCACAGTAACAATTCAATACATTTATGGTCACTACAGTATTTGGATTTAATAATCTTCATGTGGGAAAAGGCTGACTCGCATAAATAAGTAGAGCCGAATAATGCAGTCAAGGAGGTAGCACATTTCCTCATGTTTGGGTACTTTTCCTCTGTGCGTAAGTTCCAAAACTGTCTATGAGCCCCAGACTTCAGCTGAATGTCATCCTGTAGTGTCAAAATCTCATCCTCCACCGTAGAGGAGTTTTAGGTGAGACAGTGTTGCAATTTTTGATGAGTGTGAATCCCCCTCAACATCTTCCCTAAATGGATAGCACTTAAATGTAGCGATTGGCTCAAGTAAAGCTGAGTCTTGAAACCGTCTGTCAAAGTCTGACAGGCAATTTTCAATCTGCTCTGTGTAGCGTATGTTGTTAAGTTGTGCACACGCCTTCCATTGCGTCTCCAGGTCTGACGTGAGGTTTTGGATGTTCCCCAAAATCAAGGCGCTGCAGCTTTGAGGACAGATGTTGTATTTTTCGTTTGAAAGCATTAACTGAGCTAATCAGATTGACCTTGGTTTTCTCTTTTCCTTGCAGCTGTAAATTAAGTTCATTCAACATGTTGGTCAGATTGGAAAAAAAATGCCAAGTCTAGCGGCCATTGATCTTTATTAAGTTTCTTGTATTCTGCATGTTTAATGACAAGAAGAAACTCCTTTTTCTCTGGCCAGGGTTCTCGAAATCTCAGCAGGAATTTCTCCCTAGCCATCTGCCTCAACGAAGGCCTCTTTTATCATCTCTCCATCTTGGAAGGACTTCTTATGCTTAATGATCGAGTGACTCACCCAGAACGAAGCTTCGCTGTGTCTGCCTTTGCTTTTGAATTCAGCTGAGGTGAAAAATGACGGCTGTCCGATTAACTGCGATTTTAGTTCCCTCTTCTTTCTCTTTCTTAGATCGCTTTTCGGAAGGAAGTCAGTTTTGTAGTTTTTATGAACAGTTCGAAAGTGCCTTTCCACATTTTCCTTCTTTGGAATAGCAATGATAGATTGACAGATCAGACAAACGCACTTCGATTGTGACATTGTGAGAAAAAAAAATCCTCTTCCAATTCCACATCCAGCCCATACCCTCTTGTTGTGATGTGTGAGATTTTACATATAACTTGATAAATATTTTGTATGTCCATCCATCCATCCATCCATTTTCCAACCCACTGAATCCGAACACAGGGGTCTGCTGGAGTCAATCCCAGCCAACACAGGGCACAAGGCAGGAACCAATCCCGGGCAGGAACACACACAAACACCAAGCACGCACTAGGGCCAATTTAGAATCGCCAATCCACCTAACCTGCATGTTTTTGGACTGTGGGAGGAAACCGGAGCACCCGGAGGAAATCCACGCAGACACGGGGAGAACATGCAAACTCCACGCAGGGAGGACCCGAGAAGCGAACCCAGGTCCTCAGGTCTCCCAACTGCGAGGCAGCAGCGCTACCCACTGCGCCACCGTGCCGCCCTATTTTGTATGTCTTTATTTATAATTTAGGCAAAACAATGTAATTTAGTATTTACCCCCCCCCCCCCCCCCCCACTTAGGAATGGGTCTGTTTGAATTTTATGACAGGATTTGGGGGATGTGTCTTAAACCAGTATGCCGAGTGTTTCTTTGCTAAAGTCATTTCTACACCCCCCCCCCCCCCCCCCCCCCCCCCCAAATAGGCTAAGGTGTACTGTTGATGTTGTATTCCCCAATTGGTCTGAGGTATGGCTGTTTGGAATTGGCTTGTGTCAGACGCTTTTAAGTATCATGATGTCCTATTGGCTGTAGGGGTTGGACAGAGAATTTATAAATTTGCTTGTTTTTAGAACATTAGAACATTAGAACACTCTAGACGAGAACAGGCCATTCAGCCCAACGAAGCTCACCAGTACTATCCACTTATTTCTTCCAAGAAAACATCAAGTCGAGTTTTGAAAGACCCTAACGTCTTACTGTCTACCACACTACTTGGTAGCTTATTCCAAGTTTCTATCGTTCTTTGTGTAAAGAAAAACTTCCTAATGTTTGTGCGAAATTTACCCTTAACAAGTTTCCAACTGTGTCCCCGTGTTCTTGATGAACTCATTTTAAAATAACAGTCTCGATCCACTGCACTAATTCCCTTCATAATTTTAAACACTTCAATCATGTCACCTCTTAATCTTCTTTTGCTTAAACTGTAAAGGCTCAGCTCTTTTAATCTTTCCTTATAATTCAACCCCTGTAGCCCTGGAATCAGCCTAGTCGCTCTTCTCTGGACCTTTTCTAGCGCTGCTATGTCCTTTTTGTAGCCTGGAGACCAAAACTGCACCCAGTACTCAAGATGAGGCCTCACCAGTGTGTTATAAAGCTTGAGTAGAACCTCCTGTGACTTGTACTCCACACATCGTGCTATATATCCTAACATTCTGTTAGCCTTCTTAATGGCTTCTGAACACTGTCGGGAAGTCGATAGCTTAGAGTCCACTACGACTCCTAAATCCTTCTCATAAGGTGTACTCTCGATTTTCCGACCGCCCATTGTGTATTCAAACCTAACATTTTTACTTCCAATGTGCAATACTTTACATTTATTGACATTAAATTTCATCTGCCACAAATCTGCCCAAGCCTGTATGCTATCCAGGTCTTTCTGTAATGATATAATGGATTCCAAATTATCTGCTAATCCACCTATCTTGGTATCATCTGCAAACTTAACCAGCTTGTTACTTATATTACTGTCTAAATCCATCCATCCATCCATCCATTTTCCAACCCGCTGAATCCGAACACAGGGTCACGGGGGTCTGCTGGAGCCAATCCCAGCCAACACAGGGCACAAGGCAGGGAACCAATCCCGGGCAGGGTGCCAACCCACCGCAGGACACACACAAACACACCCACACACCAAGCACACACTAGGGCCAATTTAGAATCACCAATCCACCTAACCTGCATGTCTTTGGACTGTGGGAGGAAACCGGAGCTCCCGGAGGAAACCCATGCAGACACGGGGAGAACATGCAAACTCCACGCAGGGTGGACCCGGGAAGCGAACCCGGGTCTCCTAACTGTGAGGCAGCAGCGCTACCACTGCGCCACCGTGCCGCCCACTGTCTAAATCATTTATATATATTAAAAATAGCAGCGGCCCTAGCACTGACCCCTGTGGAACACCACTCTTAACATCACCCAGTTCTGATGAGGTTCCTCGCACCATCACCCTCGGCTTCCTGTGTCTGAGCCAATTCTGCACCCATCTACAAACATCACCCTGAACTCCCACCTCTTTTAATTTGATGCCCAACCTCTCATGTGGCACCTTATCAAATGCTTTCTGAAAGTCCAGATAAATAATATCATAAGCTCCACTTTGATTGTGTCCTTTTGTTGCCTCCTCATAGAATTCCAGCATGTTAGTAAAACACGACCTCCCTTTTCTGACCCCATGCTGACTGCTTAGAATAACTCCTGTCCTTGCCAGGTGTTGCTCGATCTTATCCTTAATAATTCCTTCCATTAATTTTCCTGTGATGCATGTTAAGCTTACTGGCCTATAGTTGCTTGGATCTGCCCTGTCACCCTTTTTATATAATGGGATGATATTTGCCATTTTCCAGTCGTTTGGAGTCTCTTCAGTGCGCAGTGACTTCCTAAAAATATGCGTCAAGGGTTTATATCTGTACTCACTAGCCTCCTTAAGAACATGAGGATAAATATTATCTGGTCCTGGTGATTTGTTCGATTTCAGCTTATTTAATCTGAGCAGTACTTCTCCCTCTACAATTTCCAAATCCCTCAGTACCTCCTTAGTAGTCCCTGTTACCTCTGGGAGGTTATCCACTTGCTCACTTGTAAACACCTCAGAAAAATGTAAGTTTAATGCATCCGCTATTTCACTGTCTGTATCTTTTAATTCCCCTTTACTATTTTTGATGCACTTCACCTCCTCCTTGACTGTTGTTTTACTACTAAAATACTGAAAGAATCTCTTCGGGTCGTCTTTCACCTTATCTGCTCTATTCCTCTCCAACTGTCTTTTAGCCTTCCTGATATCCTTCTTAATGGTTGCCCTCATGTTCTCATACGCTCTACAATTCACTTTGCAGTCATTAGTCTTATATGCCTTATAAAGCAGTTTTTTCCTTTGCAATTTCTTTTTTAAATCTTTATCAATCCACCGTGGAGTTTTTTTTCATTTCCTATTAATTCCAAATTTAGGGATGTATCTGTCCTGCATTACATGTAAAACATTTTTAAACCTGTTCCACTGCTCCTCAACTGTCTCCACACTTAAAAGCTTATCCCAGTGTATCCTACTTAGACTTTGTCGCATCTGCTCAAAATTAGCCCTACCAAAGTTCAACTTAACAATTTTAGTCTTTGCATCTGCACTCTTACAAAATACTGAGAATTGTATTACATTATGGTCACGTGACCCTAGTGGTTCAATCACCTCTACACCCTCAATTCTATCCTGATTATTACAAAATACTAAATCCAGACAGGCTTCACCCCGTGTTGGTGCTTTAACATGCTGTGTTAAAAAACAGTCATTGATTACTTCTAAAAACTCCTGCTCTTGTACTCCGCCATCTGTAAGGTTATCCCAGTTAATATTTGGATAATTAAAGTCCCCCATGACTATAATATCTCCCTGTAAACTTGCCTTTTTGATATTACTAAAAAGATGTGTGTTGAAATTACTGTCTGAATTGGGTGGTCTATAACACACTCCTAAAATAAGACCCCTTTCCCTAATATTTTCCAGGCGAAACCACATGTCCTCACTAAGATGGGGCTCATCATCCAACTGAAGAGGACTTACATTTAAATCCTGCTTGGCATAAACAGCAACCCCACCTCATTTTCTGTTCTGTCTATCCTTCGTAAAAAATGTGTATCCCCCTATGTTACACTCATCCCCATCTTTGTTATTTAGCCAGGTTTCCGTTATTGCTATAATATCATAATTATGCTACATATAACTCCAACTCACTTACCTTATTTTTGATACTTCTAGCATTAAGGCAATCTATTTTTAATGTATTACTCCTTCTACAGTTAAATGTTTGCTTAGAATTTACATTACTATGCATTCTTGTTTCTACACCATTGTTTGTTCTTCCATGTATAGATCTAAACCTGGCCTGTCCTAAACTCCCTGCCCCCCCATTCCCTAGTTTAAACAATCCTCAACTAGCCTACACATACGCCTCCCCAATACATTGGTGCCCCTCCAGTTCAGATGTAACCCGTCACGGCGGAACAGGTCCCATCTGTTCCAAAAGGAGTCCCAATGCCCCATAAACCTATACCCTTCTACCCTGCACCAAGATTTGAGCCACGTGTTAAGCCTTCTAATCTCCTCAATCTTACCTGGACTGGCACGTGGCACAGGCAGAACTTCGGAGAAGACTACCTTGTCAGTTCAATCACATTCTCTCTCTCTTACTAACCAACATCTGAAAGAAGCATCTCTTCTGCTAACCTGTGATGATGAAGACATCACAATGAAGAGCACAGCTCAGCAGCCATTTTGAACAGACATGTGGCTGAAAGCTGAGCACCAATGATGCCTTAACTAGAGACATTTAAGTAACTACAAGTTTGTGTGCCGCCTGAACTACGTATCACCACTTAATCAGGTTGTATGGTTGCCAATATTCAAATGTACGTTGCATTTTGTTATTATTTATGAATATTATCAATAATACATTATCTTATGTGTAACTTAACTTCTGCTTGTCTTTTTACTACATCTAATTGCCTGAAGTTATAGATATAGAAGGGAAGGTGGGGATAAGTTATATACAATAGTACCTTATAAACAGTGGTAAGTCTGTGAGATTAGACATTCTAAGGCTACATATTAATAATACAATATGGGAAAGCAGAGCAACATATATTACTCTACCAAGACAAAACACCTCCCCAAACAAAATTTTTTTTAAATCCCTTATTTAGTCGATATAAATTGGAAGGCTAACTAGATCACTTAGATAGCTGGAGTTTTGCAGTAGCTCGTGCGTTTGATCGTGCGTGCGGGATGACCAGTGTGTTAGAAGAAAAGAGATCTCAGACTGGCCGCCCTGTATGTCAATCAAGTGGCAAATGCTATTGGGAGGATATATGATAGACTAACACTTTAAAAAAAATTTTTTTGAATGCAACGCGATCTACCTGTACTACCTTTCCGATCTACCGGTCGATTGCGATCGACGTATCGGGCACCCCTGCTCTAGAACGTCTGTGGAGACACCTGAGGATGGCAGTTTACAGACGCATCCCATCCAATCTAACAAATCCTGGAGGGGATCTGCCAGGGAGAATGGGATAAACGGTCCAAATCCTAGTGTGCAAAGCTTGTAGAGACTTACCCAAGAAGATGTGAAGCTGAAATTGAATAAGAGAATCAATTTGATTTTTAATAAATCTAAAAAAACTTTCTGTGAAATGTGTTTTCACTTTGTCATTGTGGCTTATTGAATGTAGAATGATGGGCAAAAATGTCAAATTTATCCATTTAAAATTAAATCAACAACACAATAAAGTGTGCAGAAAGTGGAAGGGCCGGAAAACGTCTGGAATCTATTGTATATTTGCTGGACAGTCTATAAAAAAGTAATTAAACTTCTTGGGTTTTCTGTAACACTATCACTTTCATTATTATGTCCTATATTGTGTCTTATATATTGATTAACAGATTATTACTTTATGTAACACTATCACTTTCATTATTATGTCCTTTATTATGTCTTATATATTGATTAACAGATTATTACTTTATGAATGTTCATACAGTTACAAATGTTATTAGCTGATCTCTTTGATCCTTTTGCATTTCCTAATCTGGAGTGAAACTATTCGTCCATTGTAAAAGTGTGTAAAGGTTTCACAATGAAAGTAATGGAACTTATTATAAAGTGTTGCAGGTCTTCTTATTGTTTGGAGATGAATGAAGTGCTCTTTAAGGTCATCAGTAGCTTTATTTGGACACCAAGAAATGCAAATTGTCAGCCAGCTTAGCAAAAGCTTCAACAAATGAGCAGCCAGGACTTCATTTTATGGCACATCTTTGTCCAGTAGCCTTCTAAACTCATCACTCATCACCTGCCAGCTGTTCTTCCACCTGCCATCTCTTCTTCTCTACATCTAACGTTTCATTTTTTTTATTGCCACAATTACAGGATTTGATTAAAACAACATGAGGGCGGAGCCTAAGGAGTCCATATAAAAATCACAAAAGCAGCACAAAGCCATCTTGAACTGGGCTTCACTCGCATCATGGACATGAAACTGCTGCTGGTGGTGGTGGTGGTGGGCTTCTGTTGCACAGTCTCCTTCACAGGTAACATCTTCACGTCCTGCCATGAATGCCTTTAACAGCTTTGCTACTGTTATAAATAAAGTTCTATCTATCTATCTATCTATCTATCTATCTATCTATCTATCTATCTATCTATCTATCTATCTATCTATCTATCTATCTATCTATCTATCTATCTATCTATCTATCTATCTATCTATCTATCTATCTATCTATCTATCTATCTATCTATCTATCCTCATCTTTCAAATAACCAGTCCTATGATGGCAACTCAATCTGTTTAGGATGCAGACACCTTCAGAAGGTTTAGTTGTTGTTCTACCAAAAACTGCAATTAGTAAGACATGTGGTCTCAATGTGACATGACTGCTGGTGCAAGACTTGGTGGTCCCAGGGGTTTTCACTTCCTGTAGCACTCTAAAAGCATCCAGTGAGCAGCAGGTCTGTTGTGGAACGAGTTCAGCAGAGAAGCTAACTGAAAATCTTATCCCGAAACATGACATAGCAGCTTTTTACAGTGGTGAGCAGAAGAGGGTCTCCGAACACACAACGCGAGGTGGATGGACTACAGCCAGCAGCAGTCCACACCTATTTCCACACATGTGAGTAAAGAAGAGGTAGGTGAGGTACATGGTCACCAAATCTGGACAGTTGAAAACTGAAAAAACGGTGCTTGGTTTGACCAATCTAAATTTCCTTCCCTGCAACTTGCGGAAGGTTGAGTCAGAAATCCACGGACCACCTCTGCTTTGTATCAACAGTATAGTGCAGGGTAGTCTCGACAGATATTGGGTGGAACAACTGAGTGACATTTGAACATTTCAAGTGTTGTCACTGACAAGTTGCTTTATCCTGTTTTGGCCAACATCATCTCCATTTCAAATGGCTAATGCAGCGTATCACAAAGCACAAGCTGGTTCAATGAACCTGACAGTGATCTCAGTTTACTCGAATGGCTCACGCTGTCCCCAGGTCTCCATTCAACAGAGCACCTTTGGGTTATGTTAGAACAGGAGGTTCACTGCATGAAGGTGCTCTAAATTGTCAAGCCAACATGGGCTGAAATCCCTAAGGATTATTTCCAGGACCTTAATGTGTCCATGAATTCAATGTGGTGTAGAGGCACATGAGGTCCTTATCCCAGTACTTTATAAGCGGACATGGAAAAGTGGGTACTGAATGTGTGTGTGTGTGTGTGTGTGTGTTTATCATGGATCACACAAGTCTTTGAAATATTTCATTAAATAGGAAGTTAATATGTTGTTCCCTAATGTCATCTGTGGTCTTATCAAAAGACAATAAAAACCTCTTCCTCTTTTGGCTTATAACAAAGCATAAAAATGTCAAAAAAAGATAAACATAACATCAATCTTGAAGTTTACAAGATAACATGAAATAACACAAAATCATATACTATGTGAACACATTTGGATTTAATGAGGTCCATGAAGGAAGGCATGTGAGTGGATTTGTTGTTTTCAAAACATCTAAGCTTCTGCTCTCAGATCGATTTTTAAAACGTGAACCCAAACCAGTTGGAAAAGAAACCAGCACCATTGTTGGTTAGCAGACTTTGTCTAAATTTCATTGCCTAAATGATTTCTAAAACCATTTGGATTGACCAGTGAGGATTAAGGGTGAACTCTTAGGCAATCAATAATTTTGCATTTTGCATTTGTAATTAATTTAACCACTTTGCAGCAATCTGCTCTCATGTTGACATGTAAGAGTATTCATCTTTTGATCAAAAAATTCAAATTAACTTCATTACTTACTTACTAACAATAAAGTGTGAAAACTTCCAAGGGGGTGAATACTTTGTATTAGCCCAGTAAGTGTAACCGTGTCATTAATCGTCATCCCATCCAGGATGAACTCTTGTCCCAATTCTGCCAAGATATGTCCCAGCTATCTTCAACATATCAGCGTCGAAAGTGGATTCAAAAAGGCGTCTGCCAGGCACTGCAGTGTGTCAAGATGATTAAATTCCCAAATTATCGGTAAAGTTGTTTGATTCAAACCCATAACACTATGAATCGATTCTTCCTCTTTCATCTGAAGGTTGCCAATCACTTCCCCTTATCTTCTACCTCTTTCTTTATGATTCCTCCTCATTCTTTCAATGCTGGCCATTGTTTAAGATCCTTAGCCTTCATTTGTCTCTGGTGCCATCTGTTCTTCCTTCTCTTACCAATTGTGCCATTTTTCCACTTGACTCCCTTATCTTGTCATCTACTCTGCCATCCTCCATCACTTCTTCACTTGTCACTTTCTCTCTCGAGCTAATTTTCATTACCCTTCTGTAGCAGAACATCTCATTCTGTAACAAAACAACTGCATCCTGGTACTGAGGGCTCTCATGCAGTGCAAACGCGAATAGCGGCAGAGTTTCTTCACAGCCATTGTCGATTTTTGTGAAGCGCTTGACTCAATTAACCCTGTGGGACATCATGAGACTTTGTGGGATATCATGGTTGGTCTCCATGATGTGCTGTGCAGACTGGAGGCAGAACCTCTGCGTTTTTCCCAGTTGATTCTGGGGTCCGTCAGCAGTGTGTTCGGCTCCTACTCTGTTTAATGCTTGCATGGACTGGGTGTTGGGCAGAGTTGTGGGGTCCAGAAGCTGTGGGGCATCTATTGGTGAAGAGAGATTTACTGATCTCAACTTTACTGATGATGCTGTGATCTTTGCGGAGTCAATGGAGGCTCTGATCAAGAGACTGAGTGAGGAGTCTGAGTGCCTGGGCTTGTGAGGGTCCTGATAAAAACCAACAGCCAGGCCTTTAATGACCTCTTGGGCTCGGCCATCAGCAGTGTGTCTGTCTGCAGAGAGAGTGTCGACCTCGTCGAGAGGTTTACTTACCTTGGCAGTGACAGTCATGTCTCTGGTGACTCTTCATATGAAGTCAGTAGACGGATTGGGAGAGCAGGGGGGTCATGAGGTCGCTGGAAGGGGTGTGTGGTGCTTCTGATATCTCTGCAAAAGGATGAAGGTCCAAGTCTTTAAAGACCTGGTGCTTCCTGTCTTGCTGGTTGGTGAGACCTGAACGCTATCTGGTGACCTAAGACCAAGACTGGACTCCTTTGGTACTGTGTCTCTTCAGAGGGTCCTTGGTCACCGCTGGTTTGACTTTGAGTTGCTCATGGAGTCCCGAATGAGGCACATGACCTGCATTGTGAGGGAAGCGTCAGTTACGGCTCTATGGCCAGATTACGCGATTACCCGAGGGTGATCCTCATTGTTAAGGACCCGAGCAGCTGTACTAGGCCAAGGGGTCGCCCACGTAACCGTGGCAAATAGATGGTCATTTCCAGAGGGTGAGACTGGACTATGTGTCTGCCTTGAGGGTTGCCAACCAGGATCCCAAGCTGTTTCGTCGTGTGGTGGGTGCGGCAACGTGCTGTACCAGTGCATGCTCCCCAACCTGACCTGACCTGCAGAACATCTCTTAATAGTTACTTATGTTTTTACTAGACAAAGAACCCGTTTCGACAAGGTAAGATGAAACGGGCACGAGTGGAATATTAATAAGTATAAGCACCACAAACCTGATATAGGTGTATTGAATGAATGCGTAATTAGGCCTCGAGCTGTAGTCGAAATCGCCTTTAAGGCCTCTAGAGCTTTAATCAAAGTCGCCTTTCTCTTTGAATTTTTGCAGCAGTAAATCCACCGCCTACCACTATGTTGGGGTTGGATGTCGGTCGAAGTCGCCTTTCTCTTTGAATTTTCGCGGCCATAATTCCGCCGCCTGCTGCGATGTCGGTCTCACAAGGTTTTTCGGGCAGCTGCGCAGAAGGCGACTGCACATTCGGCTTCGGACGGACGAGAGTGAGTGAGTGAGTGAGTGAGTGAGTGAGTGAGTGAGTGAGTGAGTGAGTGAGTGAGTGAGTGAGTGAGTGAGTGAGTGAGTGAGTGAGTGAGTGAGTAGGCTGGCAAATTATATATAAGATTTATTTGCTTAGCAGACACTTTTACCTAAAGCAGCTTACAAAAGAGGTACATAATCGAGTAAACATCATTCTGGGGGACTGTTTGGGAACAAGTGTTACAGGTCAAGGGTACAAAATTGATCATCACAAGTGAAGAGTTCAGAACACTTAATTACACTTCCTTATTTACACGAACCTATCAAAGACATTGTCAAGTACTGACAGAAATTCACCAGACAAGCACTTCTTAAACGCACTGAGTGTGTTCAGAATGGGGCACTCACTCCCTGGGAATGAGTTTGTTTACGATTATGGCGTGTTATTTAACCCGAATCTATATAGATATAACATGAAAGACAACACCCCTCCCTAGAGTTATGGTGTAAAGAAATCACGTAGGAGAAATAACAGCTTTGTTTAATGTCGGATTACACTGCAAATCATAACTCGGATGAAGCTCTTGACAATGCCCAGTCTTGGACGGGAAGCCCAAGAAAAGGTGGCAGTGATGAAATCTGGTAATCTGAGCTACGGGTGGTGGCGACGTCATCCATCTGTGTGGGTCGAGCTTCAGAGGACCAGGCTTTATCAGAGCTTTTTAATACAGTTTCTGTAGGTCAACAGCCCCAAAGGACGAATTTATCACAACCAAACAGAGACACAATCTTTTTTAAGATAGATAGATAGATAGATAGATAGATAGATAGATAGATAGATAGATAGATAGATAGATAGATAGATAGATAGATAGATAGATAGATAGATAGATAGATAGATAGATAGATAGATAGATAGATAGATAGATAGATAGATAGATAGATAGATAGATAGATAGATAGATACTTTATTAATCCCAAGGGGAAATTCACATACTCCAGCAGCAGCATACTCATAAAGAACAATATTAAATTAAAGAGTGATAACAATGCAGGTATAACAGACAGACACTAACTTTATATAATGTTAACGTTTACCCCCCAGGGTGGAATTGAAGAGTCGCATAGTTTGGGGGAGGAACGATCTCCTCAGTCTGTCAGTGGAGCAGGACGGTGACAGCAGTCTGTCACTGAAGCTGCTCCTCTGTCTGGAGATGATCCTGTTCAGTGGATGCAGTGGATTCTCCATGATTGACAGGAGCCTGCTCAGCGCCCGTCGCTCTGCCACAGATGTCAAACTGTCCAGCTCCATGCCAACAATAGAGCCTTCCTTCCTCACCAGTTTATCCAGGCGTGAGGCGTCCTTCTTCTTAATGCTGCCTCCCCAGCACACTACCGCGTAGAAGAGGGCGCTCGCCACAACCGTCTGATAGAACATCTGCAGCATCTTATTGCAGATGTTGAAGGACGCCAGCCTTCTAAGGAAGTATAGTCAGCTCTGTCCTTTCTTACACAGAGCATCAGTATTGGCAGAGAACAGAGAACAGCTGACATCAGATGTGAAAAGATGAACATGCATCATCCAAACACGGAAACAATTTGGCAGTGGTAAGAGTGTGAATAAGAGTTAGCACCCAGTTGCTGCAAGACATATAGTGACTGATTTAGATCACACCTGCCCTTCCTATAATAGCCTGCTTAGGAAATGTCTACTTGTCCTTTTTCATCTTTGTGAAGTTGTTTTAGGACAGGCTCAAGTTGTTTGTGATAGCTACTTGAACAGGCACACTGACATTTTTGTTGGCAATCCTTAGCAGTTTGAATGGAGTTAGGAGCTTGTAGTGGCGATCCAGCACAGAGACAGTGGGGGCTGACATACCAGCCTGAGGTGGAGCCCGCACTACTAGATGGTCGCCTCTGAGCTGGAGACTGAGTGTTTGCAACATGCTACTGACAGTTCACCATAATGTACTGAAAGAAACTGTGCTGAACTGTCAGATTTTAGCTCAAGAGTGAGTGCCTTGCACTATGAGCTAAATGGAGAGCTCCATCTGTCATCCCGGCACATTCCCATCTCTGACCACACTGAGTGGTGATGTGACCTGATCTCTAGCTGTGTTAGCCCCCAACATGTCCATACTGCATTGCCACTAGAGAGTTCCACGTGAGAAAAGAATAGATTTGAGGTATGATACCTTCCAGGGGTGACATCACCAGACACCAGTGTGGGTGAGAAAGAACAGAGGGACTTCTCGGGTGTCTCCATATCTTTCTCTCTCTCTCTTATGTACAGTGCATCCGGAAAGTATTCACAGCGCATCACTTTTTCCACATTTTGTTATGTTACAGCCTTATTCCAAAATGGATTAAATTCATTTTTTCCTCAGTATTCTGCACACAACACCCCATAATGACAACGTGAAAAAAGTTTACTTGAGGTTTTTGCAAATTTATTAAAAATAAAAAAATGGGCAGCACTGTGGTGCAGTGGTAGCGCTGCTGCCTCGCAGTTAGGAGACCCGGGTTCGCTTCCCAGGTCCTCCCTGCGTGGAGTTTGCATGTTCTCCCCGTGTCCGGTTTCCTCCCACCGTCCAAAGACATGCAGGTTAGGTGGATTGGCGATTCTAAATTGGCCCTAGTGTGTGCTTGGTGTGTGGGTGTGTTGGTGTGTGTTCTGTGGTGGGTTGGCACCCTGTCCGGGATTGGTTCCTGCCTTGTGCCCCGTGTTGGTGGGATTGGCTCCAGCAGACCCCGTGACCCTAAAGTAATAATAAAAATAATAATAAAGTAATAATAAAAAAGGGGCGCCAGAAGAATATTGCCTAGGGGCGATGAAAACTCAAATCCGGGCCTGCTCCTGACACCTTCTTCCAATTGCTCCATCCACATTGCACTCTGTGGATCCTCTCTGCTTCTTATTTTTTCTTTCTTTCAAAAAGACAAATTAACTTAAAGGCTCTGGTGGAATTAGAAGATTTATTTTAAAAAATGATCTGTCTGTTGCTTTGCATTGGAGTCTCTAGAAATGCACAGCATATCACATCAGTCTCCATGCTAATGAAATTTTGTTTCTTCTTTACAGTGAATGCACTGATATGTTACAATTGTTCAGGTCCATCTGTTGAACAATGCAAAGACGCTGAAGAGACTTGCCCCAGTGAAACTCAATTCTGCGTAATAATATTAACAATCGACGAGATGTGTAAGTAGGAAAACTTGCAAATACGATTTAATTTTTCATGGTCTAGAGTAAAAAAAAAAAAATTAGTTGTAAAGACTCCAGATAAGCCTGTTAGGGTTCCTGCACTTTTGGTGCACCTTATGTGTGAGAGGACAGCAGAAAACAGCCCTGGAAAACTGGAGTAGTCCAGACCTTCAGTCTCCAGCGGTTATTTGTATTGAGAAGCAGCCATCAGATTACAAGGCAACTCCAAAGGTGATACAGTTCCATGCTGTGATGTGTGTATTTTTATATATAATGCTCAAAAAAAATTATTGGAGCACTTTTTAATGAGAGTATAGCATCAAGTCAATGAAACTTCTGGGCTATTGATCTGCTCAGTGAAGTAGCAGAGGGGCTTGTTCATCAGTTTCAGCTGCTTTGGTGCACTAGAGGGGCAACAATGAGACGACCACCAAAACAGGAATGAATGGTTTAACAGGTGGAGGGAGGCCACTGACATTTTTCCCTCCTCATCTGTTTTGTCACTAGTTTTGCATTTGGTTAAAGGTCAGTGTCACTACTGGTAGCATGAGGTGATACCCACACCTTACAGAGCTGGCACAGGTAGTCCAACTTCTCCAGGAGGGCACATCAATATGTGCCATTGCCAGAAGGTTTGCTGTGTCTCCCAGCACAGTCTCAAGGACATGGAGGAGATTCCAGGAGACAGGCAGTTACTCCAGGAGAGCTGGACAGGTCTCCTCGTAGAAAGTCCTTAACCTATCAGCAGGACCCACCGTTATCTGCTCCTTTGGGCAAGAAGGAACAGGATGAGCGACTGGTGTGAATGTCTCTGACCAAACAATCAGAAACAGACTTCACGAGGGTGGCCTGAGGGCCCCACATCCTCTAGTGGGCCCTGTGCTCACTGCTTGCCCGGCACCATGGAGCTCAATTGGCATTTGCCATAGAATACCAGAATTGGCAGGTCCACCACTGGTGCCCTGTGTTTTTCACAGATGACAGCAGGTTCACCCTGAGCACGTGTGACAGACGTGAAAGTTTCTGGAGAAGCCGTGGAGAACGTTATGCTGCCTATAACATCGTTCAGCATGACCGCTTTTGGTGGTGGGTCAGTGATGGTCTGGGGAGGCATATCCACGGAGGGACACACAGACCTCTACAGGTTAGACAACACCACCTTGACTTTCGTTAGGTGTCAGGATGAAATCCTTGGACCCATTGTCAGACCCTATGCAGGTGCAGTGGCTCCAGGGTTCCTCCTGGTGCACGACAATGTCTGACCTCATGTGGCGAGAGGATGAAGTAATTGATGCCATTGACTGGCCCCCCACGCTCAGTCACCTGAACTCAATCCAATAGAACACCTCTGGGTGGGACATTATGTTTCAGTCCATCCGACATCTCAGACTATCCAGGAGCTCAGTGATGCCCTGGTCCAGATCTGGGAGTAGATCCTCCAGCACACCATCCGCCGTCTCATTAGGATGTTGTCAGGCATGCATACCAAACTACTGAGTACCATTTGGAGTTGCTGCAATGAAATTTCGTCAAAATGGACGAGCCTGCCTGCCGCATCATTGTTTCCCTTTGATTTTTGGGGTGTCTTTGAATTCAGCCCTCTGTAGGTTGATCATTTTCACTTCCATCAAACGCTGTGCCATCCTTTCATTCCTAACACATCACCATATCAGTAGAGAGAGCCAGCAGGATTTTTTTTTCCCATTGAGATCTGATGTGTTTTCAAAATGTTCCTTTGATTTTTTTGAGCAGTTTATTTCATGTTTATTCACACAAGGGCTGTAATTCTAGGATTTACTTTCAATTTTAACTTGATTTTAAAAAAGTATATTTTGTATTTATGCAAAGTTGTTTGAAGTGCCAGATGACTGGGATCAATGCACCGATGACATCATGGATGCAACGCCATACAGTGGATTAAGAACGTCTTAAGTCCTCTTCACTTTCTGCACACTTTATTGTGTCGTAGATTTCATTTTAAACCAAGAAATGTGACACTTTGCTCTTTAGTCTACACTCAATATCCCATAAGGACAAAGTGGGAACACGTTTTCATTAAAGGTCTGCAGATTTATTAAAAACCATAAACAGAAAGCTAGAAGTATTGACCTCCGGTGCCTCCTGCTTGTTTTAATTCTCCTTGAGATTTTTCTAGAAATTGACCACCAGTGGAAAACTGAATTGATTGGATGTCATTTAGAAAGGCATGACAGAAGGTCCCACAATTCACACTGCCATGAAGTCCAATGAGCTCTCCATAGACCTCCATGATCACTTTCTGGTGAGGTACAGCTCAGGGCAATCCTTTGAGCTTTCAACAGGAGCACAGTGGGCTCCTTAGATGTGGAACAGACGTTTGAAGATGTATTAAAAATCAAAAACAGAAACTTCTCATTCCTGGAAGTATTGAGCTCACATACATGCTGTTTGCTTTAATTCACCTTGAGATGTTTCTAGAACTTGATTGGAGACCACCTGTGGAAAACTGAATTGATTGGTCATCATTCAGAAGGGCACATGTCTGCCTGTGTATAGAAGTTCCACACTGCATGTCATAACAAAAAGCCAAGCCACGAAGTCCAAGGAACACTCTGTTGGTGATGAATACTAATGCGACTCTACCCAGTCCTCCTACGCTCTTAAAAATAAAAGGTGCCAGATTGGTTCTTCGGAGTGATGCCATAGGGGAACCATTTTTGGTGGTGAAAAGACCCATCTACATTTATTTTGTGATGCATGAGATGAGGCTGAGTCTCAGTACTTTAGCAAAACCAGCTATATTCCACTAGAAACAAGAACAGCAAGGTTATTTATTGTAGCAGGATCTACCACTCTATTATACACAGACACAGGAAACGGGCAGGGATGGGCCAGGTCAGTGGCCGAGTTATAAAGTTCCCTGCATCACCAATCAGTCGACAGACGCTTTGTACGGGGCAGCAGTCAGCTTGCACTTGTTTCTGCGGTGCTGCGATTCTGTGGTTGCCTCTGCGATGGACATGTAGCCCTCAACAGATGTGGCAGTCGCGTGTCTGCATGTTATCCCATTGGAGAAGGTCTCGAAAGAGTTCAGAAATCTCACAATTTATATCTGTTGCCTGCTTCATGCACTAAATAACCACGACTAGATAGTAACACAGGTTAAGTTTGGGTTTTCTTAATCTGCTAGTGTCCTACTAGGTAGCCTAATAGCTGTACCCCGTGGCTTCGCCCAAATAGTAATGAAACAGGACAAACTTTAAAAATCAATAGACGTTGGCACTATATCTGATCGTGTTCAGCTCTGATGGGAAAACGTTCCCTGTGTAGAGAGAAATGCACATGGCCGTGTTATCTCTGGCAATCAGCAGCTACCGTCTAAAACACACGAAGCTCTGGTCTATCTCTTAAAAACGTCAAATGTTACTCCTTAACAATCTGTAGATGATAATGTCTGTTGAACAAACAGGTATCGCTAGCTAAGCGGAGCTAAGCGTGAACTCCAACACGTGGCGAGACATAGACTAACTCGAACAGAGGCTGGTGAGTGAATGAGGAAGGCCCCGCCCCCCTGCTCTCGGCCCACAGCCACTTTGTTGGATAGTTGCGAACTATGGCACTGAGAGAAGTCACAAAATCAACCAGAAAGTTCAAGCAAATTATAGAAAACAATCCAATCTAAATCCGGTCAGTAATTCTCTCGTGAAAAGCAGACAGACATACAGACAGAACGCGCTTGGACCATGAAATTTTTAAAACCGTTTCTTAGCGAGCACCCACGGCCCAAGGGTAACCTACATTCCAAATTTCAAGTTCCAAGTCCTCATGGTTCAGGAGATTTCGTGATGAGTGAGTCAGTGGTATTTGGCTTTTATATATATATACAGTATATATATATAATATATATTCATGGCACTTATAGTCTGAATCACAATCTGATTGTATGGGTGGTTACCTACCAGGTAACGCTTGTGGTTGGTCAGCAAGTTGGCTAACATCTGCCACGTTGCCCTCTTTCAGTTGTGAGAAGCAGATCATAGAATGGTTGAAATAGTTTTTACTGTCAAATAATGCAAAGAGTACGCGACACGTGTTTCGCCCTAATTCTGGGCTCATCAGGCGTACACACTCACTGCATCCCCTCTCTGGAATCGGACCTCGAACGTCAGCGCCAGAGGCGAAGCCCCTAACGCTGCGCTACAGCATGTGGTTCGTTCATTTGACAGCATGTAGATCGGGGTAATTACATTCATGGCATTCGTAGTCTGAATCACAATCTGATTGTATGGGTGGTTACCTACCAGGTAACGCTTGTGGTTGGTCAGCAAGTCGGCTAGAAATCCCATGTCCATAAGTATTCACAGCCTTTGCTCAATACTTTGTAGATGCACCTTTGGCAGCAATTCCAGCCTCAAGTCTTTTTGAATATGATGCCACAAGCTTGGCACACCTATCCTTGGCCAGTTTCGCCCATTCCTCTTTGCAGCACCTCTCGAGCTCCATCAGGTTGGATGGGAAGCGTCGGTGCACAGCCATTTTAAGATCTCTCCAGAGATGTTCAATCGGATTCAAGTCTGGGCTCTGGTTGGGCCACTCAAGGACATTCACAGAGTTGTCCTGAAGCCACTCCTTTGATATCTTGGCTGTGTGCTTAGGGTCGTTGTCCTGCTGAAAGATGAACAGTCGCCCCAGTCTGAGGTCAAGAGCGCTCTGGAGCAGGTTTTCATCCAGGATGTCTCTGTACATTGCTGCAGTCATCTTTCCCTTTATCCTGACTAGTCTCCCAGTCCCTGCCGCTGAAAAACATCCCCACAGCATGATGCTGCCACCACCATGCTTCACTGTAGGGATGGTATTGCCTGGTGATGAGCGGTGCCTGGTTTCCTCCAAGCATGACGCCTGGCATTCACACCAAAGAGTTCAATCTTTGTCTCATCAGACCAGAGAATTTTCTTTCTCATGGTCTGAGAGTCCTTCAGGTGCCTTTTGGCAAACTCCAGGTGGGCTGCCATGTGCTTTTTACTAAGGAGTGGCTTCCGTCTGGCCACTCTACCATACAGGCCTGATTGGTGGATTGCTGCAGAGATGGTTGTCCTTCTGGAAGGTACTTCTCTCTCCACAGAGGACCTCTGGAGCTCTGACAGAGTGACCATCGGGTTCTTGGTCACCTCCCTGACTAAGGCCCTTCTCCCCTGATCACTCAGTTTAGATGGCCAGCCAGCTCTAGGAAGAGTCCTGGTGGTTTCGAACTTCTTCCACTTACGGATGATGGAGGCCATTGGGACCTTCAAAGCAGCAGAAATTTTTCTGTAACCTTACCCAGATATGTGCCTCGAGACAATCCTGTCTCAGGTCTACAGACAATTCCTTTGACTTCATGCTTGGTTTGTGCTCTGACATGAACTGTCAACTGTGAGACCTTATATAGACAGGTGTGTGCCTTTCCACATCATGTCCAGTCAACTGAATTTACCACAGGTGGACTCCAATGAAGCTGCAGAAACATCTCAAGGATGATCAGGGGAAACAGGATGCACCTGAGCTCAATTTGGAGCTTCATGGCAAAGGCTGTGAATACTTATGTACATGTGCTTTCTCAATTTTTTTATTTTTAATAAATTTGCACAAATCTCAAGTAAACTTTTTTCATGTTGTCATTATGGGGTGTTGTGTGTAGAATTCTGAGGAAAAAAATGAATTTAATCCATTTTGGAATAAGGCTGTAACATAACAAAATGTGGAAAAAGTGATGTGCTGTGAATACTTTCCGGATGCACTGTATATGACAACGGCTTTAATAGACCTGCCATTGCTGGGTCCCAAACATTATGGTGCCCTGAAATGGGGGGGACTGCATACAAAAAAGTGTTGTGTGAGCAAAATGTTTGCCAATTACCTTAAATGAAAGTCTGCAATGTGTACTTTAAAATTACAAATCAAACAAGTCTCATGTGGTTAAACCGTGGAGCAGAGAGGGAATTCAAGTAAAAAGTGTGTCTTGTTCTAAATATTATGGAGGGCACTGTATGTAGATTGGTGGGATTGTTTACGCCCAACGTGAACAGACATTTCAATAAGGAGGCCCCCTGTAACAGAATAGCTGGGTTCATCGATCCACAAGTTGACGCAACCATTTTTTTAATTTTGTAATCCTGAATGTGACTGAGAGGCACAGATCAGATATTTGTATTTTAGGTAACACAGCTTTGAACTATTGTGCATTTTTGTATTATTTATATTACCTGCTTTTTTGTCTTTGTTTCTTCTATTTGTTTTTTCAGATGGGAAAAATACTACAAAATTTGAACGGAAATGTGGTAAAGTAACTGACTTCCCTCTGTCCATAAACTATGGAAATATGTTCTTTATAAAAATTAGTGAGTTTTGCTATACAAACTTGTGTAACCAAAAAAACCTAACAGGTAAGTAAGTATAAAAACAAGTGAGAAAGAAAAAACATTATTAAGTGAAATGATTATAAGTATTTAACTCACAATACCAATGACTGTATTTTGTATTAAGCATGCTGCAGAGCGCTATATGATTTTTACTTCTATATGATTTGTTCTTCATTTAGGTAGAAAAAGAATTCAGCTTGTGCACAGAATTATGAGAGTAACTTGCATTCCTTTATGAGAAAATGCTGACCTCTTGATACTAACAGAACACCTTGTGATATTATAAATCAGTCATGACACTTATGTATTAAATAAGAATGTGCTAAGCTAACTGAACAAATGTAACCCTTGATATTTTATAAGCAATGTGTGGGCAAAAAAGTATAAGGAAGTGAGCATTGTCTAAAACCGCTGCGTTGCATGCACCCTATAACCGTTAGGACAACCTTGCTGTAACCGGACTTATGTATGTGCAAGCTAGTGGAATTGTATTTCCTAAAACTGTGAAAATGCTGACAACTCTTTATCTGTAAAAAAAACATATACAAATTAAGGATGTAAACAGGGGTTATAGCAATCCATGTAATAACCTCAAGATGAACTGCTACGTTTCCTCTTTTTCTTTTTTTTCTTTCTTGTCAACGAACTTGAGTATTTAAAGGAAGTCTCTCCTTCCTGCTGTCAGGCTGACGGTCTGTAGCACACTGGAATGTGACAGGTCCTGCAGCCTCCTCTCACCAAGAATAAAAGAAATTGCTTTTTACTTTTTATTGGTGTGCACCTTCTGTTGTTCTCGACTTCAGCGACCACACAAGTCAACTGTGGCAGACTGAAAAAAAAAAAATATTAACTCAAGTCCAGTGCTATGCTCAATTAACGTTTGCTTTGCTTCCTAGTTTTTTTTTCTTAATAACTAATACTAGCCACCCCGCGGCGTAGCATACGCCGCATAATTATGGATTGATGGGTGAACACTTCCTGAAAGACACAGTTGTCCAAATGGGGTGGGTTTGAGGAAACGACTGTAAGTGAATGCAAAGATGGAACTCTGGAGAGAGGGCGGGGAAGCGGGCCCGAGTGGTTTCGGGTCCTAACCGTCCAACGACGGGTCGGCACAACCGGTAACGATCCTTCCGCAGGTTCACCTACGGAACCTGTGTTAGGACATTTACATCCTCTAGATAGGCAAGTTCGATCGTCTGACGCCCATTCCACTCCCGCCATTCTAGTCTGACGATTTCTTAAGTCATCTCTTAGTCATCGTTCAGTACGCACTGCCTGCTCATGTGTCTGCCCCCAACTCCTCACCTGAATTGCTTTCGTCTGTGTACAGTCCACATGCACTTGTGAGTCACGTTGACTGTTCATTTTCCACACACAGCCTCAGTCGCATGCATCTGTGAGCCACGTTCAGGCCGGGTGAGGTTTCCCGTGTTGAGTCAAATTAAGCCACAGGCTCCACACCTGGTGGTGCCCTTCCGTCAATTCCTTTCATTTTCAGCTTTGCAGCCATACTCCCCCCGGAACCCAAAGACTTTGGTTACCCGGTTGGCTGCCTGGCGGGTCATGGGAATAACGCCGCCGGATCGCTAGTCGGCATCGTGTATGGTCGGAACTACGAAGATACGTGATCTTCTTCGATCCTCCGACTTTCGTTCTTGATTAATGAACACATTCTTGGCAAATGCTTTCGCTCTTGTGCCATGGTCAGCTGTGTATTGTTGGCAGGCGTGGCTGTCTTGCATGTGTCTTGCTTGCCATGGACTTAGTGAATTATATATATAGATATAAAAGCCCAGAAAATTAAAGGAACACTCCTCCCAAAAATATTTTTTAATCTGATGCGCCCTTCATATTTTTGTAGTAATGGCTGAGAAAAATTCTCAGTTTCATTCTTTTGTGAGAGTGGAGATAACAAAGTTCCAATGTTGAACAAACATCAAGGAATAGCAAAACATTCATGGAAAAAAAAATCTCAATTTACTGATATGAATTTTCAAATTTCTGAAATGCATTTCAAGATATCACAAAACAGAGTGGAAGTGGGCAAGGAAATCCATTTGAGATAATTCAAAATCATTTTCAGAAATCTAAAATTGACCCTACACAGATCTTAACAGAATACTCCACCCCAAAATATTTTTTTAATCAAATGTTACATACCCCACTTAGTTTGTAATGGTGGCCGAGAAAAAAAATTTAATCTCATATTTGCATGGAGAAATTACATATGAAAGGTTCCAATTGCATTAGACCCTATAGTGACCCTCTCTGAATGATGGAAACAATGTGGAAAGTGTCCGTGTCTCTCTATTATAATGAAAAAATCCTGGGACGAGATGAGACTTTTTAGCTTGGGACGAGACGAGATTTTTTCAGAGAGATAATTTCACGTCCCGCGAGACGTGAGTCTTTGTGCCCGGGGCCGGAAATAACAGACCAAGAGTAGATGACAAAGTAGAATGTCATAAAGAATTCAGAAACATTGGTGCGATACACATGCAGAGCATATTAGAGATATTGAAAGTACTAAAATTCGAAAGTCTCAAAAAACTGATAGTAAAGATCGAAATTAGCGCAAACAAATGGAAATTATTACTCAGTGAAATAACAGAACAGCGAAAAGAGATTGAATATATTGTTCAGATCCATCCATCCATTTTCCAACCCGCTGAATCCGAACACAGGGTCACGGGGGTCTGCCGGAGCCAATCCCAGCCAACACAGGGCACAAGGCAGGAACCAATCCTGGGCAGAGTGCCAACCCACCGCAGATATTGTTCAGATTTAAACTTTAAATCCTTTGTAGATCGTCTAATTCAGTGTTTATTAACCTCGGTCACACTGGGGCACACTGTGGTTGCAGGTTTTTGTTCCACCCAGATTCCTAATTAGTGTCAACACCTGATAGCACTGAGCTCATTTAATTAGCTGGTATTATTTTTCTTTTATTCTACATTCAGAAAAGCACAGCAGCAGGGTTTTTACATTTATTAGACATTTAGAAATATTTCTGCTTTTGCTATTGATTTAAATGCTTAACTCTCGTTTGTTGATTTCATTATATTTTGCCCTTTCTCTGTGCAGTTTTCCCCCTTCATTGTATCACATTAATGACAATTAAAAATGAGCAGAGCAGACACACAGGCAAACAACATTGAATAATGAAGGGCTGCAACTACTTTAGCATCAGAACCAGTAATTAGTAAATAATGGATTCATTAAACAATTAGAACACCTAGAAAAGTAGAATGAAAATAAAGATGAAAATATTGTTCAAAAGAAAAAAATACATTATTCCCATATAACTGCTTGGTACATTTTAATATATATATATATATATATATATATATATATATATATATATATATATATATATTTTTACCAAACTTAGTTTTCTAATTTCTTTATTGTTCCCAAAACACAGAACTTGAGAAATAACACAGCACTTAATTAGCCCAGGAGTCCAATTAAAAACAGAAGCTGGTTGGAACAAAAACCTGCAGCCACAGTGTGCCCCCAGGACCGAGGTTGGGAAACACTGATTTAATTTATGTTGCTATCAGGGAAATGTGCTGTTTCTTCTCAATGAAGAGGCCTATCCGCGAGAATTAAAAGATTTGTTGTTTGGTGAAAGTGAAATCCACATACGCGAGCGGCAGAGATGTGAAGTGGCTGGTGCATAGTGTAGGTGGGGGGGGGGGTTTGGGAAGTGAAGCGAGCAGGGGGCAAAGCCCCCTAGTGAAACAAAAAAAAATCTCATGTAACTCGTGTCGCGTAGTCCACATGCCTGTTTTCCATTTGAATGCTCAAAATGTGCAAAATACCTCCATTCCCTGCTAAAATACTATTAATAAGTTCTTCTGGAAAACAATAAGCAGGAAAGGTGTTTTACCCACAATGCTGTGTGCTTGAATTGAAGATCCGCCAATCCTTCCCACAATGCTGTGTGCTTGAATTGAAGATCTGCCCATCCTTCACACAATGCTGTGCGCTTGAATTGAAGATCTGCCCATCCTTCCCACAATGCTGTGCACTTGAATTGAAGATCTGCCCATCCTTCCCACAATGCTGTGCGCTTGAATTGAAGATCTGCCCATCCTTCCCACAATGCTGTGCGCTTGAATTGAAGATCTGCCCATCCTTCCCACAATGCTGTGCACTTGAATTGAAGATCTGCCCATCCTTCCCACAATGCTGTGTGCTTGAATTGAAGATCTCCCCATCCTTCCCACAATGCTGTGTGCTTGAATTGAAGATATGCCCATCCTTCCCACAATGCTGTGCACTTGAATTGAAGATCTGCCCATCCTTCCCACAATGCTGTGCGCTTGAATTGAAGATCCGCCCATCCTTCCCACAATGCTGTGTGCTTGAATTGAAGATCTGCCCATCCTTCCCACAATGCTGTGCACTTGAATTGAAGATCTGCCCATCCTTCCCACAATGCTGTGCACTTGAATAAAAGATCCTCCCATCCTTCCCAAAATGCTGTGCGCTTGAATTGAAGATCTGCCCATCCTTCCCACAATGCTGTGCGCTTGAATTGAAGATCTGCCCATCCTTCCCACAATGCTGTGAGCTTGAATTGAAGATCTGCCCATCCTTCCCACAATGCTGTGCGCTTGAATTGAAGATCCGCCCATCCTTCCCACAATGGTGTGCGCTTGAATTGAAGATCTGCCCATACTTCCAAAAATGCTGTGCACTTGAATTGAAGATCCGCCCATCCTTCCCACAATGGTGTGCGCTTGAATTAAAGATCCGCCCATCCTTCCCACAATGCTGTGCGCTTGAATTGAAGATCTGCCCATCCTTCCCACAATGCTGTGCACTTGAATTGAAGATCTGCCCATCCTTCCCACAATGCTGTGTGCTTGAATTGAAGATCTCCCCATCCTTCCCACAATGCTGTGTGCTTGAATTGAAGATATGCCCATCCTTCCCACAATGCTGTGCACTTGAATTGAAGATCTGCCCATCCTTCCCACAATGCTGTGCGCTTGAATTGAAGATCCGCCCATCCTTCCCACAATGCTGTGTGCTTGAATTGAAGATCTGCCCATCCTTCCCACAATGCTGTGCACTTGAATTGAAGATCTGCCCATCCTTCCCACAATGCTGTGCACTTGAATAAAAGATCCTCCCATCCTTCCCACAATGCTTGTGCGCTTGAATTGAAGATCTGCTCATCCTTCCCACAATGCTGTGCGCTTGAATTGAAGATCTGCCCATCCTTCCCACAATGCTGTGCGCTTGAATTGAAGATCTGCCCATCCTTCCCACAATGCTGTGCGCTTGAATTGAAGATCCGCCCATCCTTCCCACAATGGTGTGCGCTTGAATTGAAGATCTGCCCATACTTCCAAAAATGCTGTGCACTTGAATTGAAGATCTGCCCATCCTTCCCACAATGCTGTGCGCTTGAATTAAAGATCCGCCCATCCTTCCCACAATGCTGTGCGCTTGAATTGAAGATCTGCCCATCCTTCCCACAATGCTGTGCACTTGAATAAAAGATCCTCCCATCCTTCCCACAATGCTTGTGCGCTTGAATTGAAGATCTGCTCATCCTTCCCACAATGCTGTGCGCTTGAATTGAAGATCTGCCCATCCTTCCCACAATGCTGTGAGCTTGAATTGAAGATCTGCCCATCCTTCCCACAATGCTGTGCGCTTGAATTGAAGATCCGCCCATCCTTCCCACAATGGTGTGCGCTTGAATTGAAGATCTGCCCATACTTCCAAAAATGCTGTGCACTTGAATTGAAGATCTGCCCATCCTTCCCACAATGCTGTGCGCTTGAATTAAAGATCCGCCCATCCTTCCCACAATGCTGTGCGCTTGAATTGAAGATCTGCCCATCCTTCCCACAATGCTGTGTGCTTGAATTAAAGATCTACCTGTCTTTCCCACAATGAAGTGCAGTTCAATTGAAGAACTACCTGTCTTTCCCACAATGCTGTGCGCTTGAATTGAAGATCCGCCCATCCTTCCCATGATGCTGTGCACTTGAATTGAAGATCCGCCCATCCTTCCCACGATGCTGTGTGCTTGAACTGAAGATCTGTCTGTCCTTCCCATGATGCTGTGCGCTTGAATTGAAGATCCGCCCATCCTTCCAATGATGCTGTGCACTTGAATTGAAGATCTGCCCATCCTTCCCACAATGCTGTGTGCTTGAACTGAAGATCTACCTATTTTTCTAACATTGCTGTGAGTTTCCATTAAAGATCCACCCGTCTTTCCCAAAACTTTTGTGCATTTAACCTGAACTTCTGCCTGTCTTTCCAACAATGCTGTGCATTTGAAGATCCACCTGTCTTTCCCACAATGCTTTGCATCCCAATTGAAGATCTATCCTTCATTTCCATAACGCTTTGCATTTGAATTGAAGGTCTGCCTATTTTTCTAACATTACTGTGAGTTTCTATTGAAGATCCACCCGTCTTTCCCTCACTGTTGTGAATTTAAACAGTATCTCTACCTGTCTTTTCCTCAAAGTTGTGCATTTGAATTAAAGATAAAACCTGTCTTTCCCACAATGCTTTGCATCCCAATTGAAGATCCTGACGTCTTTCCCATAATGCTGTGCGTTTGATTTGAAGATCCACCTCTCCCCTCACTCACTCACTGGTCAAGAATCCTGTCTTCAATTCAAAAGCACCACATTGTGGGATAGACATCTTTCCTGTTAATCATTTGCATGTAGTTTTCCAGACGTACTAGTAATAGTTAACAGTATTTTAGCAGAAAAATTTAGCAAAATTTGTAAATTTTGAGCATTCAAATGGAAAAGGAACATCTGGATTATGCGACATGAGTTATATGAGATTTCATTTTTTTCTGTTTTCCATGGGCGTTTATTTCACATCATGTGCCATCATGTGACTACAATTACAATCTCTTACATGTCATTTCTCCATGAAAACATGAGATTTAAATTTTTTCTTGGCTACCACTTCAAACCGCATGAGGTAAGTAACATTTAAAAAAATAAAATGGGGGGATTAAAAATGTATTTGAAGGATCCTGAAAAGGATAAGTTAGCAGCAGTGACTGGTTGTTAATTAATCATGTGGCTGAACTGAAAACTTGAAGCCACTGTGTCTCTCAAGGGTCTTGAGCTTCACACCGCTACATTAAACAAGTCAGACAATATACGCTAACTTGGCATGGAATAGCCGGGCAGTGCACTGTAGCCCTCAATGGACTGAGTTCAGAAGGCCAGTTCTAGAACTTTCCCAATCCATTTTGGGGTTGCAGGGGCTCAACTGGATTAAGAAGAGGATGAAAACAGACCTGGACACGACTCTAGTCCATCACAAGGACCACTCACTCACACACACACCCACACCCATGCGCACACACACACACACACACACAATTTGCAATTAAGATCAAAAATTCTTTTGTTGCGAATTCCTTATTTGTCTGATTATGCAATAGAAATTTTCATGAAATGAAACTTGCAACACTATTTAGTTATGACAACCGTTAGAGAATAACAGAAGTGAAAGGCAAATGTGATTACAACATCCATCCATCCATCCATTTTCCAACCCACTGAATCCGAACACAGGGTCACGGGGGTCTGCTGGAGCCAATCCCAGCCAACACAGGGCACAAGGCAGGAAACAATCCCAGGCAGGGTGCCAACCCACCGCAGGACACACACAAACACCAAGCACACACTAGGGCCAATTTGGAATCGCCAATCCACCTAACCTGCATGTCTTTGGACTGTGGGAGGAAACCGGAGCGCCCGGAGGAAACCCACGCAGACACGGGGAGAACATGCAAACTCCACGCAGGGAGGACCCGGGAATCGAACCCAGGTACCCAGATCTCCCAACTGCGAGGCAGCAGCGCTACCCACTGCGCCACCGTGCCGCTGTGATTACAACAACACAGCATTATGGGTACAAGGTGAATGTGGCACTCTGAAGGTAAATGTTAGGGTGACCAGATTTACAAAGTCTTGAACTGGGACACTTGTGTAGCTTGTATGCCCACACATAAAGCCCATCTTCATTTGTTCAATGCCCTGGTATATCTTATCATCATCAAGGGTGGAATAAAGGCATGAGAAAAATAAAAAGACTACCAACGGACACATAGGGCACCACACAGTACTTGATAAATGGCAGTGCTGTCTGTTTTTGGTCTGCTTCTTGTCGCCCTCACGATGCTGTTCAAATTTAACACAAAGTTCCTAATGAAGCTTTCCCATTGGAGTTCTGACTGTATATTACATTCGGGTTGAAGGTTTTTGTACCTCTTGAAGTTTCGTATGCCCAGTTTTACACATATTGTGAAGGTGTTTGTGTCAGCAGAGTAACCTTTTATTCGATGGGCAGCCTGTAAAAATCAAGACATTTTGATATTCTTTCAGGATGCATACCCTGAAATCGGGACTATCACCATCACCGGTCACCCTATATCAGGGGTCCACAACTCCAGTCCTGGAGGTTTTCATTCTAACTCTTTTCTTAATTAGTGCACTGTTTCTGCTGCTAACTAACGTCTTTTGAATTCATTTTATTTGACTTGCTCTTGAGACATCAGACCCCTTAATTGACTCACACTGTTTGGTTGGGTCCCCCTGTCCAGATGCACATCCCTCCGACTCACCAGACTGGTGAACATGCTATCAATGAACTTGCATTTTCTCTTCTCCTTTTTCTAGGTGTATTAGCCAGTTATCTACAGTTAGGTTACCTTACTGTAATTATACTGTATTGAAGAATTGAACATAACCTGAAATTCATTACATTCTATTTATTCTGATTGCAGCTCCTGAGAAGAATAACCTAAAGTGCTATACTGGAATTAGAGAACCCCCAATAACAATAGAGTGTAGAGGAGCTGAAAATCGCTGCTTCACACAAAAAAGTGAGTGTAACTGCAGTTTCTTTATTGGGGGGGTTTTTCTGCCTCACTCCACGCCGTGGAGAGCTCAAACAACTCAGCACATCTACATAAAAATGACAAGGGTGAGCTTTCTTGATGGCATTTACTGAACGTACCTCATTGTAAACTGAAATATATACAAAAGAAACATACAGGTATTTACTGGTGTAGAACCAAAGACAATAAATAATGATTTTAGAACATTAGAACAATTTGTAGCGGGGCTACATAGTTAGCGTTGTCAAATGTTAGTACTGAGTGCGTCTTCTTTCCATCATCCCGTTTGCTGTTTGTGTGTGTCAGTGAATGTGGGGACGGATAATGGAAGGAGACCACAACCCCAAACCTGGAAAACACCTGTTCACTATTAATCAATTACAGCCGTCACAGGACTATTTAAGCAATCAGTAGGGAATAGCCAATAGAGAAAGGAAGAGGACAGGAGAAAGAAGGAGACCATTTTTCACAACCATGGATCAACTTACTTGTTGTTTTTTCACATCGCACTTTTGCACCAGTTTGTTTTTCATTTTGCCAGACTGTCTTCCAGCCCTCATCTGCAGAGACGCCGGGGTCGGATCGTCATCCACCACACGCTTGAGGAATCACGGTGAGGTTGCTCCAATTGCCGGGAAAATCAAACAACTCATTTATCTCTAGTTCAGTCATCCGTATTCAGGACAGTTTTATAACCGGACTCAAATTCACGATCATTCATTCCGTATATCATTCATTGTTGTTATTCGTTGTTTGTTATATGTTACAGGGGTAAGGGAGGGTTTGTTGTATTTATATATGGTGGTGTCTCGTTGTTGCTGTGGTGGAGGGATATTTATATTTATATGTGTACAAGGGGGCTCCGCCCCCTGCCCGCTTCGCTCGCCTACCCCCGGCGTTTTGAACCCGTGCCCGCTGGGCAGCCACGTGTGAGGATGACGCACGTTTAATACGGAGCGTTCGCCCGTGTCACTCTGGGGCTCCCCACTGTTAATACGGAGCTCCGTCCGTACTATTATGCGGTGCATTGTGGACTACTGCGGACCCCGTAGTGTTTCCCGTTTCAGTTTGTATCTCGGTCAGTCGAGCTTCTGTTTTTTGAAGCGTTTGAATTCCAGTCTTCATTATCTGTAACCTGCTGTCCATGTGTTTGGCCCTCTAGTTTAACCTGTTTATGACGTTTTACTTTGCTTTCTACTCTGTTTTTCATTTCTGATCTCGCTTTATTCTGCTTTTGTTTCAATGACACCTGGTCCGTGGTGAATATATTTTCCCTTTTTCGAGTAATAATTTTCATTTGTTTGCGATACTGTGATGTTTATCGTACTGTTAATAATGCATCACTGTAATGTGATTCACCTATGGTGTATAGTTTGGACGTGTGAGGATGACGTATGTCTAATACGGAGCGTTCGCCCGTGTCACTCTGGGTCTCCCCACTGTTACTACGAAGCTCTTTCCGAACTATTATGCGGTGCACTGTGGAGCACCGCGGACTCCGTAGTGTTTCCCGTTTCACTTCGTATCTCGTTTAGTCGAGCTCTTTCTTTTTGGAGCAGTGCCTGCCTGGTCAGCGGCATTTCAGACGCACGTTGTAGGCGCCTGCGTTCATTAATTATATCCAGGCAGGCGCGTGTTTGTATCTCGGTCACTCGAGCTGTGTCGTGTTGAATCCGTGCCTGCTTTGCCTCCGCAGTTTGAGACGCGCGTTGTAGGCGTCCACGTTCATTAGATCTGTCCACGCGTTTAACTGTCGTTGTTTCTGCCTTTATATTCTGTATCTCGGTGTGCATGTGTTTCGTGCCTAGGTTTTTTTGAAGCTGTTGCATTCCAGTTTTCATCATCTGTAACCCGCTCTCCATGTGTTCGTCCCCGTTCTTTAATCCCTTTATAAAGTTTTACTTTGTTTCCTACTCTGTCTTTTATTTCTGACCTCGCTTTATCCTGCTTGCGGCATGTCAGACGGTTCGTAGTCTCTCTCGTTGTACTCTGGGGAGGGGGGCTTTGTTCTGTAACCTGCTCTCCATGTGTTTGTCCCTGTTCTTTAACCTCTTTATGACGTTTTACTTTGTTTCCTACTCTGACGATTCGTAGTCTCTCCCGTTTTGCTCTGGTGCTTAGGGGTAGGGGTTTGTGTGGCACTTGCGCACTATGTCTTTTGCGTCCACGGGCAGGTCCCTGCGTCCATATCCGGTTTACTATTCTCGTTTAGTAATATGGATATGTTTCTATTTTGCATTTGTCTTGTTATTTCATTTAATATAATTAATCATTTAATTTTACATATTTGCTTTTGTTTGCTTATATTTACACTGTCGATTGTGGGGGAAAAGTTGAATTTGTTAGAGGTACGGCTTGATAGTTAGATTTAACCTCAGTAAATTATCCAGGCCACAGGTCTTGGAGGTGTAGCTGCCGGCTGGGTAAGGACCATTCGGCCTAAAAAAGCTTACCAGTTTTATCCACTTATTTCTTCCAAAAAGACATCAAGTCAAGTTTTGAAAGTCCCTAAAGTCTTACTGTCTACCACACTACTTGGTCGCTTATTCCAAGTGTCTATCGTTCTCTGTGTGAAAAAAACTTGCTAATGTTTGTGTGAAATTTACCCTTAACAAGTTTCCAAGTGTGTCCCCGTGTTCTTGATGAATTAATTTTAAAATAAAAGTCTCGATCCCCTGGACCGATTCCCTTCATAATTTCAAACACTTCAATCAGGTCTCCTCTTAATCTCCTTTAAAGGCTCAGCTCTTTTAATCTTTCCTCATAAACTCATCCCCTGTAGCCCTGAATCGGCCTACTTCAGGGGTGGTGAACTCCAGGCCTGGAGTGCCACAGTGGCTGCAGGTTTTCATTCCAACCCTTTTCCTAATCAGTGACCAGTTTTCACTGCTAATTAACTTTTTCCCCATCACTTTAATAGCCCTGTTAGAAGAGTTCAGCCCTCTGAATTGATTCCTTTCCTCATTAAATGAGATGTGAAATGAGCTAACAGATGACCAGCTAAACTGGGGCTTCAAACTCCAACCAAATTCACTCCAATCACTTTCTTAATGAGAAGCCAATTCTTGTATTTAATTAAACCCGTTATTTAATTCCATGGCTTGTTGCTGCTCTCATTCTGCCACAGCACACATTTCGAAAACTGTTGTTTTTCTGTTCTTTCTAAGAGCACCGTCAAAATGTTTTGGTGACCTGAGAGATCATCCTTATCAAGACCATCACCTCTCTTTAATTTCAGATATTGTGTAATGGGCACAGGGGAGCTGGTCATGTGGTGGCTTGTTTTGTGTCTCATTATTGTTTTGCTGCTAATTAAAGAAAAAGAAACAACTATGGGACCTGAGTCAAGTTAATTAAAAGAAGTAATCAGCAGCAAAAACTGCTCACTAATTAAGAAGATGGTAAGAATGAAAACCTGCAGCCACTGCAGCACTCGAGGCCTGGAGTTCGCCACCCCTGGCCTAGTTGCTCTTCTCAAGACCTTCTCTAGTTGTTGCTATGTCCTTTTTGTAGCCTGGAGACCAAAACTGCACACAGGACTCCAGATGACGCCTCACCAGTGTGTTATAAAGCTTGAGCAGAACCTCCTGTGACTTGTACTGCACACGTCAAGGCGCTATATAACCTGACATTCTGTTAGCCTTCTTAATGGCTTCTGAACACTGTCTGGCAGTTGATAGTGTCGAGTCCACCACGACTCCTAACTCCTTCTCATGAGGTGGACTCTCGATTTTCTGACCGCCTATTGTGTATTCAAACCTCACATTTTTACTTCCTATGTGTAATTCTTTACATTTACTGACATTGAATTTCATCTGCCACAAATCTGCCCAAGCCTGTCTGCTATCCAAGTCCTTCTGTAATGATATAACGGATTCCAAATTATCTGCTAATCCACCTATCTTGGTATCATCTGCAAACTTAACCAGCTTGTTACTTATATTCCTATCTAAATCATTTACATATATTAAAGCAATACATAGCAGACAGTATACATCTATATATACTGTATAATTCACTAAGCAGCCGACCATGGCACGCAAGACAGAGACCATGGGATACGCACGACAGAGCCATGCCCACCAATTCACAGAGCCACGCCCACCAACTCTAAGACCATGGGATACGTGGCACGCAAGACAGAGACCATGGGATACGCACAACAGAGCCACGCCCGCCAACTCACAGAGTCCCGCCTACCAACAATTCACTAAGCAGCCAACCATGGCATGCAAGACAGAGACCATGGGATACGCATGACAGAGCCACGCCCGCCAACTCACATAGCCCCGCCCACCAACTCTAAGACCATGGGATACGTGGCACGCAAGACAGAGACCATGGGATACACACGACAGAGCCATGCCTGCCAACTCACAGAGCCCCGCCCACCAACAATTCACTAAGCAGCCGACCATGGCATGCAAGACAAAGACCATGGGATACGCACAACAGAGCCACGCCCGCCAACTCACATAGCCCCACCCACCAACTCTAAGACCATGGGATACGCACAACAGAGCCCCACCCGCCAACTCTAACCCTCCTCCCGCGTCATGGGATACGCACGACCGTGTCCACCCTCGCAAACTGTTTTACACACTGCATACAGCGATTCCCATCCATGACAAACGTGCTTCTTCTTAGATGGTCCTGCAGGAACACGGAAAACCTTTGTCTACAAAAACCTGATTCATACCATACTAAGAGCATAGTGTTTTTGTTGGCTTGCCCGCCTGCCCACCTGCCTGACTGTTACCAGCATTCACCGCAATGTACTGGAGTGTAAAACTATCGCAGCTCCTACCTCACAAACTGCCCTTATTCCCCAGATTTCCCTGACCCCATCAGATTCAAATTTGCCTTTTACTTTTACACGCAGATAATTTCCTGTTAGATTGACCTTCGCAATGACAATTAATAAGGCGCAGGGACAAACTTTCAAAACGATATGCCTGTATCTGCCAAAACCAGTTTTCAGTCACGGACAGTTGTATGTTGCTCTCTCCAGAGTTCCATCTTTTCATTCACTCACAGTCGTATCCTCAAACCCACCCCATTTGGACAACTGTGTCTTTCAGGAAGTGTTCACCCATCAATACATAATTATGCAGCGTATGCTACGCCACGGGTTGGCTAGTTCGCTGTGCATGTGTTTCGTGCCTAGGTTTTTTTGAAGCTGTTGCATTCCAGTTTTCATCATCTGTAACCTGCTCTCCATGTGTTTGGCCCCGTTCTTTAACCTCTTTATGACGTTTTACTTTGTTTCCTACTCTGTCTTTTATTTCTGACCTCGCTTTATCCTGCTTGCGGCATGTCAGACGGTTCGTAGTTTCTCCCGTTTCACTCTGGGGCGGGGGGGCTTTGTGTGGTGCCTGCGCACTATGTCTCCTGCGTCCACGGGCAGGTCCCTGCGTCCATATCCGGTTTACCATTCTCGGTTAGTAATATGGGTAATAGAATTTTGGTGGATGACTCTTTTCAGTTATTGTCTGACTACAGTTTCAGTCTTTGGGATCGTGTTGTGTTTGAGCCAGTGGCTACCACCTGGTAGATGCAGTTTTGTTAATTTTGTTCATATTTTATGTTAACAATACTAATTATTTAGTTTCTTTATGTCAATGTGTATTCTATTATATTCCTTGTTTTTTCTGGGTGGTTCCCCCAAAAGGCAGGGCCACCTGACCATGACCACAAGGGACTGCTCGCAGCCCTATAAAGGCAGAGGAAAACCCACAGTCCCTTATAGTTCATTGAACACACTTGGTGGGTCGGTGAGTTTAGTGATTTATTGGGCTTTTGTGAATTTACTGGATTTTTGATGATTTGCTCTGTTTTTGAATTTACTTTCAAGATTTGTTGGCTTTGCCGTTCAGGCAGCTCCTTTTGCCTCATGTGCTCCTTAGAGTTTAATTTTATTACAGAGCATTTTTTGCACAAATACATCTTTTTATTTTTGAAGATACTACTTTGCCATTTCTTGCTTCACAAGAATGACAAAGAGTCATTGGAAAAGTTTGAGGCAGCCACCCGTATAATATTTCCTGGCTGCAAAATTGATCAACAAGAACAGACATGTTCACACGACTGAGTCCAAAACAGAACTGATTTGCTGCCTTAAAATGGTGGCCTGGCGGCACGGTGGCGCAGTGAGTAGCGCTGCTGCCTCGCAGTTGGGAGACCTGGGGACCTGGGTTCGCTTCCCGGGTCCTCCCTGCGTGGAGTTTCCATGTTCTCCCCGTGTCTGCGTGGGTTTCCTTCGGGCGCTCTGGTTTCCTCCCACAGTCCAAAGACATGCTGGTTAGGTGGATTGGCGATTCTAAATTGGCCCTAGTGTGTGCTTGGTGTTTGTGTGTGTGTCCTGCGGTGGGTTGGCACCCTGCCCGGGATTGGTTCCAGCCTTGTGCCCTGTGTTGGCTGGGATTGGCTCCAGCAGACCCCCGTGACCATGTGTTCGGATTCAGTGGGTTGGGAAATGGATGGATGGAAATGGTGGCCTTTAAATGCAATGTAGAGGAAGTGAAGTCATCAGCACCGGAACCGGAAGTGGCGTCATTGGCTGTCCCGGAAGGATTTCCCAAGAAATCAGTCTTTAAAGAACTGAGAGCGAGAGAATTAGTGGACCCTGCCGCCCCTGGTCAGGCATGGAATTACTATTATTCAGGCCCTTTAGTTGTCTGACACCAGCCAGAGTTTTGATTGATTTTTACGCTTCTAGTGGGCATTTTTGGGATTTTTCTGGCTTAGAAACAAAAAACTCACAACCTTTGCAAAGGGCTTCCTTTTATTTTTGATTGTATTTTCAGTCTTAAAAACTTTTTTTTGCTTTTGATTTTATTCCCATAAAAAAATGCACCTCTCATGGATGGATGCTTTAAATATCATAGCAGTTACTTTTAAATAGTCATTGCCAGAAGAAAAATAATCACAAAGCAGAAAAATAGTCAAAAAAAAAAAGTTTGCCTAAAAATGCAACCCTGAGTTAACAATGCCAGTCCTAAATCAAAATCCCTAGTCAGGAAACTGAACAGTCGCAGACGCCTGTACTCGAGGGTCAAGGGTATCTGAAGCAACAGGAAGTGAGCAAGAAGGCTCCACTACTGCAAAGGCATTGAAAAGTCCTCGAGGTTACCCACAGTCTTGTGACAGACCGCCAATGTTGGGCTAGTATCTATCATGTGCCTGTTCAGTCCATCACTGCCATGCACATGAACTGCCTGTCCTCTTGTTCGTTTGTGCATCATGGCACTAAAAGCCCCTCATTTCAGTGGGTCCAACCCTCCATTACCCACTGATGTCATACTTTCATCTCTGCGCTCACATTGGTGAGACGTATGAGGAGGTTAGTCAAGGACTGTTTAAACTAGGGACTGTGGAGACCAGAGGCCTAATGCATAATGCTGTGTGTAGAATTCACACTAAAACATGGCGTACGGACAAAAAAATCCAGATGCATTAATCTGTGCGTACGCCAACTTCCACATTCTTCCGCTCCATAAATCCCGGTCACCGTGAAAAGTAACGCACGTGCATGCGCCTGATGCCACTCCCCAACTCCTCCCAGAATTACTCCTCTTTGAATATGCAAATCAATATAAATAGCCCTTAAGCTCAGCGTTCTGTGAAAAGGCAATGGCAAAAGCACGGGGGGAAATAGAAGAATTTCAGCAAATACCAAGTGGAGGTAAGGAAAAACGTACTATTTGTTGGTTTAAACAGTGGTATAAACAACAAAAGGAAGTTGATTGAGTGACATAGAGTGTCGGAGAAACTCGAAAGCTCAAGTTCACAAAGTCGCCAGTTGTCAGATATCAAAGTTGCCGTGAAAAGGCGAGTCGTAGCCCACCGTCTTGAGTGTCATATGAAAGCTTATTAGGGTACAGAGAAAAGAAAAAAATTGGGATACAGTGGGGGAAAAAAAGCACGGAACTTTAATCTCAAAATTTCCACTTTAATCATGTAGTTTATTTTGTCATTAAAGTAGAACATCATAAACTTCATTTTTAAATCGTTTAATTTACTAGATACTCAAATCCCATCATAACTAAAGTAGCACATTAAATACTTTGTTTTGTATTTGAATTCTTCTATGTGCTCTATGTGTGTGAATCACTACGTGCTTCTTAAACGGGCTTTCTCTTCATCCGACAGGACACAGAATCTATTACATTCGTGATATTACAGCTCTCTGAATAATTTAAATACTGAGATGTATACTTGATATCGTTTCAGTATTCCTATTGTAGCAGTGCTACTTTATAAGAACTGCATCTCCCAGCAGTCCTTGCAGGGGCTGCTGGGGTCAAAGGTGGTCAAAGGAGGTTTAAAAGAGGGCAGAGGGCAAAAGGAAAAAAAAGTTTGTTTTGTTTGGTGCGTTGTGTGTTGCGTTCATCTGTCGTGCTGCCTGCTGTTATTGGAACTCTAATTAATCATTGTGTCCTGGACTGTATTTGTTTGTTGGGGTTTGGATCGTCTGTCTACCTGTGCACTGAGGACTGCGTTTGGATTCATTGGTTTTCCGGAAGAGTGGAGCGCTCCTGAACCATCCATCTGATTTCATCCTTTCAGTAACTACCGGTAGGACTGTGTTCTCTTTCATCCTTTCAACATACAGATCGCTGGACTTAACTTCGTCACTTCTCATTTCATCCGGTTTGGTTTCATGGACTTTGCTGTGTGGTGTTTGTGTGTATATATGTTAAATGTAATATCGCCGAAGGGGTCAGGGGTGGTATCACTGTTTTCATTTAGTTAATTGTGTTTCATTATACTCTTCAATTGTTTGCCTTTCCCAGTGTGCTTTATTGGTCTCTGTTGTGAGTGTGTGTGTGGGTCGATCCAAGGCTGGGGACGTTCCTGGGATCTCTTATATTAAAATAAATAAATCACCGTCAGCCTGGATGGTGTGAATCTTAGCGGCCCCTGACTGCTACAGTATGATATCAATTAAAGCATGTTATTAAACATTGGAACACGGTGGTGCAGTGATAGTGACGAGCTGGCGCCCTGTCCAGAGATTGTTCCTGCCTCATGCAAAATGCTTGCTGCGCCATGCGCGACCTTCAATGAAATAATTTATTGCAGCAGTACTGTCTCTTGCAAACATACTAACCCCCAATTCCTGTCCTTCCTTTTCTTTCTCTAAATACCCAATCGCCACACAGTCAGCTCTGTAATAGATGTTAAGCCATCTGTAAGCTTAGAACTCTGATGCTTCAAATACTTTTAAGGAACATTGAAATATCTTCGTAGCACGTGTTTAATTATCCTGTTCATCTATCCTTCCAGTGTCGCACCAGCCCCAGCAAGAATACAGAATGAGGCAGGAACAATCCATGAATGAGGTGCCAGCTCCTCGCTAGCGCTGTGACACCATGTCCTCACATGTTTAATTATTAACAATATAGATTATTCAAATGATGTTAACATTTTATCTGTATAATGTAATCAACATATTTTGCTGCATTTCATCTTAAAAATGATATCGTCATCATATGTAAATACGCGCTTTATAAAGTGGCTCAGGTTGTGCAATATTATAACTATCGCAAGTTTACAGTGAGGTGATTGTATTTATAAGTACAGACAGTTCTACAAGGAGCACTTGATGGACTGATTAAGTGCGTTTATAGTTCTTGGGATGAAACTGTATCTGAACCGCGAGGTTTGTACAGGAAAGGCTCTGAAGTGTTTGTCGTACGCGAGCAGTTCAAATAGCGAATGGCTAAGGCAGCGTGTGCTTGATGCTGTATACCGATAATTCTCTTTCTGATCAGCTGCTGCTGTGATTCCACACTCAGATACAGTGATATAAATACTCCGAGTGCTGCAGTGAGAGTAATATGGAAAAAGATAATCCACTGTGGCAACCCCTAATGGGAGCAGCTGAAAGAAGAAGAAGAAGGTGCAGTAAGAGTAACAACACTAAAGCAGTTATGGTATTTGGAGTAGTTTGGCCATTCCGTGGACCATTATGTTGTTACAGGTTAATTACAATCAGATGCCTTAAACTAATAAACAATATGCAGTTAATTTCAGTGTATATGATAAAGCCGTGTCAGGGATGTGGATCAAAAAAAGAAACGGAAACCACACTGGAACAAAAGCACTGCCTTGACGCTGGGTGCTGCTAGTTTGCAAAACCGAGCGGAGAACTTGCTTACAACAGGGATTGAGATACCGTGAAAATGTGTGTGGCTTTACGTCAAGTTTAGGTTTTATACATCGCGATGTGAGCGTGGAAACGGGCTTACGCAACATTTTTGTGCGTATGCACCGTTTATACATGAGGCCCCAGGAGTTTAGGACAGGCCAGGTTTAGAATTGGACATGAGTGGAGGAACAATAATGGAAAACAAATATGCATAGTAACGTAAAATCTAGCCTAGTGTTTAAGTGCAAAAGTAAAATTAGTAAAACATTAAAAATAACTTAATTCTAGAAGTATCAGAAATAAAGTGAGCTGGAGTTGTATGTAGCTGAGTATAATTATGATGTTATAGCAATAACAGACACCTGGATAAATATAAAAGATGGTGATGAGTATAATATAGAGGGGTACACATTTTCCAGGAAGGAAAGACAGGTGCCATTTATGTAAAGCAGAATTTAAATGAAAGTCTTATTCAGTTGGACGATGAGCCCCATCTTAGTGAGGACGTCTGGATTTGTCTGGGAAGCAGTAGGGAAAATTGGCTTATTTTAGGAGTGTGTTACAGACCGTCCAATGCAGACGATAATTTCATTGCACATTTTTTTGGTAATATTAAAAAGGCAAGTTGACGTGGGGATTTTACAGTCATGGGGGACATTAACTATCCAGATATTACCTGGGATAATCTTGCAAATAGTAGAACACAAGTTCCAGAGTTTTTAGACGTAATCATTGACTGTTTTTTAACACAGTATGTTAGCCAATAAAAGGTGTAATTTTGCTTGACTTTTTGGTAAGGCATATTTTCAGCAGATACAGCAAAGTCTCAGGAGGATGGACTGCAATAAACTTTTAAGTTTGGAGAGAGTTAAGGAGCAGTGGAACAGGTTTAAAAACATTTTACATACATTGTAGGCCATGTACATGGCTAATTTTGCAAATAGTAGGAAATTCTTAGAAAATGTTTGCAGTGGGATAATAAAGAGTTGAAAAAGAATCTGCAAAGGAAAAAAAAAGATGAATAAGGCATATAAGACTAATAACTCCAATGTGAATTGTAGGGTGTATGAGAACATGAGGGCAACCATTAAGAAGGATATTAGAGAGGCTAAAAGTCAGTTAGAAAGGAATATAGCAGATAAGGTGAAAGACGACCCAAAGAGATTCTTTCAGTATTTTAGTTGCAAAAGAACAGTCAAGGAGGAGGTAAAGTGCATCAGGAATAGTAAAGGGGGACTCAAAAATACAGACATTGAAATAGCAGATGCTCCAAACTTGCATTTTTGTGAGGTCTTCACATGTGAGGAAGTAGATAACCTCCCAGGGGTAAATGGGACTACTAAGGAGGTACTGAGGGATTTGGAAATTGTAGAGAGAGAAGAGCTGCTCAGATTAAATCAAACAGGAGCAGATAATATGTATTCTCAAGTTCTACTGACTCTGGGAAGCCGCTAGGTTTGACTCCGGGGTGCTTGGGCGCCACGTACTGACTCTGGGAAGTACGGGTTCTGTGTCGTATTACAACTCGTTGAGCTCTTTCCATTTGGAGCCGTGAGTCCTTTGCCTCTGCTGACACGGACTGCTGGCACAGTGGATTAGAGCAAGTTTAGTTTACAGGTTGTGTTGTTTGGGCGCCACCTACTGACCCTGGGAAGCCTCTGGGTTTGACTCTGGGGCGCTGCAGCGCATTGCGCATGCACATCGGTGCATCCGCCGTCCGTGGCGCAGTGCACATGTGCTCGGTGAGTCTGCCGTCCGTGCATAAATTAAACTGTCGTTTAGTAAGCGCATGCGCTCGGTGCGTCCGCCGTCCGTGCATAAATTAAACTGTCGTTTAGTAATATAGATTATTGAATTGAGCTCAGATTTACATAACCTAATATAGAATTGTCAGATCTGAAATAAGAAGTTCATTTAAAAAACAAGTTTGATAAAAAACATTCATTAGCCCTCGATTGAAAGACAGCCAAAAATGAAATCCCACACCAAGTGTGCCCATCTAAGATTACCGTAAGGTGAAAACAAATGCTTGTGTTAAACGTCTGTTGTCTAATATGGTATATACAGCAAGTGATACATTTTTTTTTAATTTTCAGATGATTATCTTTTCCTACGAGGATGTGCTTCAGATAATGCCTGTATGAAAACAGAAGGATTTGTGATTTCCTGCTGTGAAGGAAACCTTTGCAATGGTGGAAATTCAATCGGCCACATTGGACTACAACTCCTCACCCTCACATTCTCCATTGTGATGATTGGGGTCTTCAGCAGATGTTAATATGGTCATTTCAACGGGAGCCAGTTAACTGAGCACTGCTATAAATGACATGTTGGTTTGTATATTTGCTAAGAGTGCAGTAAGTAATTAAATGATAGAAAGGAATAAAAGAAATAGATAGGGAAGACACCCTTTAATAGATCGCTAGATAGACAGGAAAGGCACTATATAACAGAATAGTAATCAGTTTTCTCGCATTCTAATCAGAGTATCAGATGCTTTATTCTCAAAATCACACTTTTATGCCTTTTATTGTTTTGTAATTTTGTGAGCCTTGTGAAGCCACTTGTGATGCTGTGTACTGCTAATGGTGCTGAATAAATTAAAGATTGATGGATTGATAAATATGTGATCAAGCATTAAATTAGCAGAAAAATGTCAGATTTACAGTATAATTTGTGTATGATATCCAGAGTTGAAGAATTTGTTTTTTTGTTTTATATTTTGCAATTACTTTTTGTTCATCTTATTTTAATGTTGCAGATAGTGGTGTTACAGATTAACTCTAATAAATCTTTTTAACATCATTTGTGCAAGTTTCCTTTTTTGATATTTTCAAAACTTTTTTTTTTTTATTTATTGTATTTCAAGTCTTCACTCTTTTCATATCTGAGGGGACACATAAGGAAAATTGTATTTTATCTAAATACAGTGATCCCTCGCTATATCGCGCTTCGCCTTTCGCGGCTTCACTCCATCGCGGATTTTATATGTAAGCATATTTAAATATATATTGCGGATTTTTTGCTGGTTTGCGGATTTCTGCGGACAATGGGTCTTTTAATTTCTGGTACATGCTTCCTCAGTTGGTTTGCCCAGTTGATTTCATACAAGGGACGCTATTGGCAGATGGCTGAGAAGCTACCCAACGTACTTTTCTCTCTCTCTTGCACTGACTTTCTCTGATCCTGACGTAGGGGATGTGAGCAGGGGGGCTGTTCGCACACCTAGACGATACGAACGCTCGTCTAAAAATGCTGAAAGATTATCTTCACGTTGCTATCTTCTGTGCAGCTGCTTCCTGAAGCGACATGCTGCACGGTGCTTCACATACTTAAAAGCTCGAAGGGCATGTATTGATTTTTGACTGAAAAACAAACTCTGTCTCTCTATCTCTCTCTCTCTCTCTCTCTCTATCTCTCCCTGCTCCTGACGGAGGGGGTGTGAGCTGCCGCCTTCAACAGCTTTGTGCCGCGGTGCTTCACATACTTAAAAGCAAACAGCCCTATTGATTTGTTTGCTTTTCTCTATCTCTGTGACATGATCTGCTCCTGACGCACACTCCTTTGAAGAGGAAGATATGTTTGCATTCTTTTAATTGTGAGACGGAACTGTCATCTCTGTCTTGTCATGGAGCACAGTTTAAACTTTTGAAAAAGAGACAAATGTTTGTTTGCAGTGTTTGAATAACGTTCCTGTCTCTCTACAACCTCCTGTGTTTCTGCGCAAATCTGTGACCCAAGCATGACAATATAAAAATAACCATATAAACATATGGTTTCTACTTCGCGAATTTTCTTATTTCGCGGGTGGCTCTGGAACACAACCCCCGCGATGGAGGAGGGATTACTGTATTGTGGAACTGGAGAAAACATATGACAGGGTGCCTCGAGAGGAGCTGTGGTATTGTATGAGGAAGTCGGGAGTGGCAGAGAAGTATGTGAGAGTTGTAAAGGATATGTACGAGGGAAGTGTGACCGTGGTGAGGTCTGCGGTAGGAGTGACGGATGCATTAAACATGGAGGTGGGATTACATCAGGGATCGGCTCTGAGCCCTTATTTGCAATGGTGATGGACAGGTTGACAGACGAGATTAGACAGGAGTCCCTGTGGACTGTGATGTCTGCTGATGACATTGTGTTCAGCACCACGATCAGCTGGAGACCGATCAGATGATGCCGGTGCCTCACTTTCGTTTTTGATCTCCATCTCCAAATCACTTGCATTGAACTTGGAGTCCGACAAGTAAGAGTCCTACTCAACGAAATGATGTAAAACATCCATGGAGTATTTTGCTTTGCACATTCGTGTTGGTCTCTCGCCAGATGTTGATGCCATTTTAGAGGTTGTTTGCTCTTCGCTACTCATGCACACGTAGAGAATCGAGGTTGACTGAACAAAGCTATGTCACTTTCCCTCTAGCAATGAGAGTCGAACTAAAATCTAACGGTGAGTTTTGTCGCACTTTACAGCTGATTACTGTCTTCTACCCCTGAATTTTGACAAAAGTCGACATCAGCCCTGAAAGAGTTAAGTTCTGAGATTATGAGTTCAGATCCCACTACTGACACCACTGTGTGACCGCTAGAAAGTCCCCACACTTGCCTGTCCTTATGTTTCAATGCTTTTAAATCTCTAGCATACCTTTAAAGCGGGGACACGCCCCACTGAGGGGCAATTTGACTTTTTAGGGGGGGCAATTCGAGAATTTAGGTACATTAAACAATTTATAAAATGAAAAAACAGAAATTCACTGTTAAGAATGATAGAAAAAAATAAACAAATGATTTTTATTGTTATTTTTTACAGAGACATTTACGTATATTGTTTGCTGATGACATTGTGATCTGTAGCGATAGTAGGGAGCAGGTTGAGGAGACCCTGGAGAGGTGGAGATGTGAGGAGGAGAGGAGAGGAATGAAGGTCAGTAGGACCACCATGACAGAATACATGTGTGTGAATGAGAGGGAGGTCAGAGGAATGGTGAGGATGAAGGGGGTAGAGTTGGTGAAGGTGGATGAGTTTAAATACTTGGGATCAACAGTACAGAGTAACAGGGATTGTGGAAGAGAAGTGAAAAAGAGAGTACAGGCAGGGTAGAGAAGAGTGTTAGGAGTGATTTGTGACAGACGGGTATCAGTAAGAGTGAAAGGGAAGGTCTACAGGATGGTAGTGAGACCAGCTATGTTATATGGGTTGGTGACGATGGCACAGGAGACAGAGCTGGAGGTGGCAGAGTTAAAGATGCTAAGATTTGCATTTGGTATGACGAGGATGGACAGGATTAGAAATGAGGACATTAGAGCGTCAGCTCAGGTTGGACGGTTGGGAGACAAAGTCAGAGAGGCGAGATTGTGTTGGTTTGGACATGTGCAGGGGAGAGATGCTGGGTATATTGGGAGAAGGGATGTTAAGGATAGAGCTGCCAGGCAAGAGGAAAAGAGGAAGGCCTAAGAGAAGGTTTATGGATGTGATGAGAGAGGACATGCAGGTGATGGGTGTAACAGAGCAAGAGGCAGAAGACAGGATGATATGGAAGAAGATGATCTGCTGTCGACTGTATATTTATGTATAAAATCCATCATCTGTCTGTCTGTATGTCTGTCCGTTTTTCATGAGAGAACTACTTAACGGATTTAGATTGTTTTTTTTTTTTTCATTAATTTGCTTGAACATTCTGGTCGATTTTGCAACTTCTCTCATTGTGCTATGTATCATAGATCGTTTGCAGGAGTGATATATTCGTGCTAATCCGAGACAGAGGCTGTGGGCCGAAGAGAGGAGGAAGCGTGACATCAGGAGTGGGGAGCTGGGAGGGGACCTCCTCACTAACGTGCCAGCCTTGAGGTGTACCTTACCTCCACTTAGCGAGTGAACGAGAGAACTACTTAACGGATTTAGATCGGGTTTTTTTCTAGAATTTGCATGAACATTCCGGTTCATTTTGCAACTTCTCTCATCGCGCTAAGAATCATAGTTCGCTTGCACCAGCGATTTACTCGCGCTAATCCGAGACAGAGCCTCTGGGCCGAAGGGAGAGGGAAGCGTGACGTCAGGAGTGGGGAGCCGGGTGGGGACCTCCTGACTCACGTGCCAGCCTCCGTGCAAATCGCTCTACCTCTGGCCACGTTTTGAAGTGGACCTTGCATCCGCTTAGCTAGCGATACCCGTTTTGTTTATTGATTTTTAAAGTTTGTCCTGTTTCACTACTACGCGGGCGGAGGCACAGGAGAGGGCTAGTACAGAATATTTGTGAAATGGAAGAAGTTAGGAACCATCAGCGCTCTAAACAGGTTTTTTATTAAGGATATCTTTTTTACTTTGCTCCAATCAGCTTGCAGCAGTAGGGGTGCAGCTAAGATTCACATGTCAAAGAGATGACATTTATTTATATATTATTTCGTGGGGACCCCAGGAACGCACCCAACATTGGCACGACTCACACACACTCACTCACAGAGACACAGTTATACAGCAGATTAAATAAATACTAAAGTGGTATAATAAATGAAATAGAAATATAAACAACAATTAACAGCTTACCCTCTCTACTCCTCTACGGCAATGACAAACCAAAAGACAACAATAAACACTCACGTCAACGTCCAAAACACAGTCCAATGTATCAGATGCAGTTGACGATGAATGGAGTGTGGGAAAAATCCTGTGAATGGTGCTCTGAAAGGAATGTCACGTTTGTCCAACTGGTTTCCTGAAGTGGTGCGGGAGGAGGTGATTGGGAACGATCTCTCAGATGAAGATGTACCATTTCGCACAACTCACACAATCGGGTGGGATTGAGACAGCCCATATATCTAAACAGGAACGGTAAACCTACGATGAACCACAGGTAATCCAAACAGGTGAGGAGAGCAACACAATAAACAAACAACAACATTTATTTATATAGTGTGGACACTTTTTGTGACTGAAGACAGAGAAAAAAATTAAAATTAGTAAAAACCTTTTATTGATACATACCAGGCAAGGGTAAAATGACAGAGAAATACAGTCCTAGGACACCGCACTTCATCTGCCTCGAGCGCAGATATCCTTGTTCTTTTATAGCTTTCTAGTCTCCTGATCGTAGACCACGTAAGCAATAAAAATAGCGTCCTGACTCATTTTGTATTATTCCAATTGATAAAGTCTTTACCCTAAAGGTATATTTTCTTGTCACACACATCATTGAAAGAAAACTTCCAGAAAGTATATATGCTTTTTGTCACGTACGCTCTATTTTCTGTACTTACACACATACATTTTGTTCAATTACATCATTTTATGTTTTTACACTAGCACATTTTCATACAAAAAAGTACTGTAGCTCAAAGTGCTTTACATAATGAAGAAAATAAAAAAATAAATAAAATACAAAATAAAGAATTAAAATAAGACAACATTAGTTAACATAGAAAAAGAGTAAGGTCCGATGGCCAGGGTGGACAGAAAAAACAAAAATAAAAACTCCAGACGGCTGGAGAAAAAAATAAAATCTGCAGGGGTTCCAGGCCACGAGACCACCCAGTCCCCTCTGGGCATTCTACCTAACGTAAATGAAATAGTCCTCTTTGTATTTAGGGTTCTCACGGAAGGACTTGATGATGATGGTCATACAGACTTCTGGCTTTTAATCCATCACTGTTGGAACATCATGGTACTTTGCGCCACCATCAAAAGGACACCGGAAAAGGAAACAGAAGAGAGAGTAGGGGTTAGTACAGATTTTAGAGCCACCATGAATAGTTATTATAATGAATTGGATATACAGAATATCAGGATTAAATTACAGTGAAGTTATGAGAAGGCCATGTTACAGTAATGTGTTTAAAGCAGTTTTTTAAAGTGCTCCACAGTATTAGCCTGGCGAATTCCTACTGGCAGACTATTCCAGATTTTAGGTGCATAACAGCAGAAGGCCACCTGCCTCACCACTTCTTTTAAGTTTTGCTCTTGGAATTCTAAGGAGACACTCATTTGAGGATCTGAGGTTACGATTTGGAATATAACACGTCAGACATTCCGATATATAAGACGGGGCGAGATTATTTAAGGCTTTATAAACCATAAGCAGAATTTTAAAACCAATCCTGAATGACACAGGTAACCAGTGTAGTGACATCAAAACTGGAGAGATGTGCTCGGATTTTCTTTTCCTGGTTAGGATTCTAGCAGCTGCATTCTGCACTCATTGCAAACAATTAATGTCATTTTTTGGGTATTCCTGAGAGGAGTGCGTTACAGTAATCTAGTCGACTGAAAACAAAACGCGTGAACTAATTTCTCTGCATCTTTCAATGATATAAGAGGTCTAACTTTTGCTATGTTTCTTAAGTGAAAAAATGCTGTCCTAGTGATCTGACTAATATGCGATTTAAAATTCAGATTACAGTCAACAGTTACCCCTAAATTCTTTATCTCCGTCTTGACTTTTAATCCTAATGCATCCAGTTTGTTTCTAATAACCTCATTGTATCCATTATTGCCAATCACTAAAATTTCAGTTTTCTCTTTATTTAGCTTTAGAAAGTTACTATTCATCCATTTAGAAACACAAGTCAGTCATTGTGTTAGTGAATCAAGAGAATCGGGGTCATCACCATAATCAGCTGAACAGCTCAAGTGACAGTAGTTATTGGAAAGGAAGGTGAGAAGGTACAGTAGATATCAGTACTTGGATGGGAGACCATCTAGGAAAAAGCTTGGGTTTCTGCTGGAAGAGGTGTTGGTGAGGCCAGCAGGGGGCACTTACCCTGTGGTGTAAATGTGGATTCCAATGCCCCAGTGCAGTGACGGGGGGAACACTGTGGTAGAAAAATGGCACCATCCTTTAGATCCCTGAGATCCTTATTCTCTGTGGTCATAAAAGATCCCTGGGCATTTTTCGCAAAGATTAGAGTATATCTCATTGTCCGGGCTAAATTGCCCACCATGGCTTAGTCATTCTGGCCCCCTAATCATCCCCTGTCTCTGACTGACTAACCATCTCTCATTAACCTAACAGCTAATGTGTGGTGAGCGTACTGGCACAAAAATGGATGCCTGGTGGATGTGACACATTAGTGGTGGTTGAAGTGGCTCCCCAGTCACTTTGAAAAGCGCCCTGAGTAGTGAAAAAAATGCTATATAAATGTAAAGAATAATATGTGAACACTAGAGGGCACTGTTGCTCCTCAAACCCAACAGACAGATACTGAAAATAAAAAGTAAAAGCGCCAAGAGCGGGTTTTATTTTTGTCAGTTTACTTTACAATGCTCTCTAGCACCACAGCCACAAGTAAACAGGCAATACAACCCATAATTATTCTTTCTCCCCCTCTCTTTTCTCCTCCGCACCTCCCAGTAAGCTTTGTCCACCTTCCACCCAACTCTGTCTCACTGACTGTGCTTAAGGTGGTCCTTTATAAACTGCTCAAAAAAATTAAAGCAACACTTTTGAATCCGAGTATAGCATCAAGTCAATGAAACTCCTGGGCTATTGATCTGCTCAGTGAAGTAGCAGAGGGGCTTGTTTATCAGTTTCAGCTGCTTTGGTGCACTAGACGGGCAACAATGAGACGACCCTCAAAACAGGAATGAATGGTTTAACAGGTGGAGGGAGGCCACTGACATTTTTCCCTCCTCATCTGTTTTGTTACTCATTTTGTATTTGGCTACGGTTGGTGTCACTACTGGTAGCATGAAGTGATACCTGGACCCTACAGAGGTGGCACAGGTAGTCCAACTTCTCCAGGACGGCAGGCACATCAATACATGCCATTGCCAGAAGGTTTGCTGTGTCTCCCAGCACAGTCTCAAGGGCATGGAGGAGATTCCAGGAGACAGGCAGTGACTCTAGGATAGCTGGACAGGGCCCCTCGTAGAAGATCCTTAACCCATCAGCAGGACCCACCGGTATCTGCTCCTTTGGGCAAAGAATAACAGAATGAGCACTGGCAGAGCCTACAAAATGACCTCCAGCAGGTAGGCAGAACACTGGTGTGAATGTCTCTGACCAAACAATCAGAAACAGACTTCATGAGGGTGGACTGAGGGTCCGATGTCCTCTAGTGGGCACCGTGGAGCTTGATTGGCATTTGCCATAGAATACCAGAATTGGCAGGAGCACCACTGGCACCCTGTGCGTTTCACAGATGAGAGCAGGTTCACCCTGAGCACACGTGACAGAGGTGAAAGTATCTGGAGAAGCCATGGAGAACGTTATGCTGCCTGTGACATCGTTCAGGATGACTGGTTTGGTGGTGGGTCAGCGATGGTCTGGGGAGGCATAACCATGGAGGGACGCACAGACCTCTACAGGCTACACAACGGCACCTTGACTGCCATTAGGTATCGGGATGAAATCTTTGGACCCATTGTCAGATGACAAGAAGGCCAGTCTATGCCAGGCTGAGCTAGAGATGGTGTTCCTTCCTCCAGGTTGCAATATCAGTGAGACTTGCAGAGATTCTAGGTAATGTCCTCTGGAGGGAACGACAGGTACAGCTGCATATCATCAAAATTTATCTTACTAAACCACAGTTAATATACGCACGGCGGACGCATGGCAGACACACCGAGGCGCATGCGCACTGCGGCCTTGGCGCCCGCCCCAGAGTCCAGAGTCAAACACAGCGGCTTTCCAAAACGCGGCGGCTTCCCATAGTCAGTAGGTGGTGCCCGAACAACCCAACCTGTAAGCGCCCGAACAACCCAACCTGTAAACTAGACTTGCTCTAATCCACTGTGCCAGTAATGTAGATCACATAACGGTCATTCAGTTTAGTACCCGCCCCAGAGTCCAGAGTCAAACGCAGTGACTTCCCAAAACGTGGCGGCTTCCCAGAGTCAGTAGGTGGCGCCCAAATAACACAACGTAATGCGCCGTGGCGCCCGCCCCAGAGTCAGACGCAGCGGCTTCCCAAAACGCAGCGGCTTCCCAGAGTCAGTAGGTGGCGCCCAAACAACACAACCTGAAAGCTACATTTGCTCTAATCCACTATGCCAGTAATATAGATCACATAACGGTCACAGACTCTAACCCAACGGCTTCCCAGACTCAGTGGCTGGCACACGAACACAATAATTAAATGACATTTCCCCAAACGCACCCACCCTCCATGATATGTCATCCATCCAGATATCGGACGGAACAGAAACTGACTTCCATTCTTGGATTTCCGATTTGCTAGCGAATCGCGGGCTTACTTGTAGCACTGATAAGAGAAACCATGGGACTCAATGATAGGTCCTAGTGAGGAGGTGTATAGAGAGATGAGGAGAAGGCCCTGCACTGAACCACACATGCCTGCCTGGTGCAACCTTGACACCTCTCCATGGCAAGACACATTCTAGGATCAGCCCTATACCATCTGAGGTGATGTCAAAAGCAGAGCAGAGATCTAGCAGGTAGCCTGCCATAATGTGTTCACATCGGTAAGCAGGGCTTTCTCTATGGAATGGTCCTTCTTGAAGCCTAACTGAGTAGGATCAAGCAGTCTGTTCTATAGAGGAAAAGGAAGGCATTGGGCTAGTTGACTGCATGTTCAGGTATACAGGATAGAAAGGAGAGGAGAGAGACTGGTCTACAATTACCTACTTGAGATGAGTAGGAGTTATTAGGGCCTGTTTTGTTGTGCTGATGTGCTGACGACATGTAATTCCAGAAATGAGTAAAGTAGAGACGGTGTGATGGGACAGGAGCAGGCGACTGGAGCAGTGACGTCACTAGGGTTGGTGTCACCCTCTGTGGTAACCAAGGTTAAGACCCCTACAGGCCCCTGGGTGACTTGATGAACATAGCTTCTGCTTTGTCTTGGTAGAGCATTATATTACTCTACTTACCCCTATTGAATTATTAGTATGTAGCCTCTGTCAGAACACCTGAAATCTCACTGACTTACCACTGTTTATAAGGTATTATACGTACAGTTAGGTCCATAAATATTTGGACAGAGACAACATGTTTTCTAATTTTGGTTCTGTACATGACCACAATGAATTTTAAATGAAACAACTCAGATGCAGTTGAAGTGCAGACTTTCAGCTTTAATTCAGTGGGGTGAACAAAACGATTGCATAAAAATGTGAGGCAACTAAAGCATTTTTGAACACAATCCCTTCATTTCAGGGGCTCAAAAGTAATTGGAGAATTGAGTCAAAGGTATTTCATGGGCAGGTGTGGGCAAGTCCGTCGTTATGTCCTTATCAATCAAGCAGATAAAAGGCCTGGAGTTGATTTGAGGTGTGGTGCTTGCATGTGGAAGATTTTGCTGTGAACAGACAACATGCGGTCAAAGGAGCTCTCCATGCCGGTGAAAGAAGCCATCCTTAAGCTGCAAAAACAGTAAAAACCCATCTGAGAAATTGCTACAATATTACGAGTGGTAAAATCTACAGTTTGGTACATCCTGAGAAAGAAAGCAAGCACTGGTGAACTCAGCAACGCAAAAAGACCTGGACATCCACGGAAGACAACAGTGGTGGATGATCGCAGAATCATTTCCATGGTGAAGAGAAACCCCTTCACAACAGCCAACGAAGTGAACAACACTCTCCAGGGTGTCGGTGTATCGATATCCAAGTCTACCATAAGGAGAAGACTGCATGAAAGTAAATACAGAGGGTGCACTGCAACGTGCAAGCCACTCATAAGCCTCAGGAATAGAAAGAAAGGCTAGATTGGACTTTGCTAAAGAACATCTAAAAAAGTCAGCACAGTTCTGGAAAAACATTTTTTGGACAGATGAAACCAAGATCAACCTCTACCAGAATGATGGCAAGAAAAAAGTATGGAGAAGGCGTGGAACAGCTCATTATCCAAAGCATAGCACATTATCTGTAAAACATGGTGGAGGGAGGCAGTGTGATGGCTTGGGCGTGCATGGCTGCCAGTGGCACTGGGACACTAGTGTTTATTGATGATGTGACACAGGACAGAAGCAGCCGAATGAATTCTGAGGTGTTCAGAGACATACTGTCTGCTCAAATCCAGCTAAATACAGCAGTCACATTGATTCATGATACAGATGGACAATGACCCAAAACATACAGCCAAAGCAACCCAGGAGTTTATTAAAGCAAAGAAGTGGAAAATTCTTGAATGGCCAAGTCAGTCACCTGATCTTAACCCAACTGAGCAGGCATTTCACTTGTTGAAGACTAAACTTCAGACAGAAAGGCCCACAAACAAACAGCAACTGAAAGCCGCTGCAGTAAAGGCCTGGCAGAGCATTAAAAAGGAGGAAACCCAACATCTGGTGATGTCCAGGAGTTCAAGTCTTCAGGCTGTCATTGCCAGCAAAGGGTTTTCAACCAAGTATTAGAAATGAACATTTGATTTCCAGTTATTTCATTTGTCCAATTACTTTTGAGCCCCTGAAATGAAGGGATTGTGTTCAAAAAATGCTTTAGTTGCCTCACATTTTTATACAATCGTTTTGTTCACCCCACTGAATTAAAGCTGAAAGTCTGCACTTCAACTGCATCGGAGTTGTTTCATTTCAAATTCATTGTGGTCATGTACAGAACCAAAATTAGAAAAAAGTTGTCTCTGTCCAAATATTTATGGACCTAACTGTAAATAACTTCTCTCCACCTTCCCTCCTACATCTATAACCTCAGGCAATTAGGTGTAGTAAAAGACAAGCAGGAGTTAAGTTACAATTTAAACAATGTATTATTGGTAATATTCAAAAATAATAACAATATGCAAAGTACATTTGAATATTAAATATTGGCAACCATACAACCTGATAAAATGGTGATGTGTAGTTTCAGGCGGCACACAGACTTGTTTGTTACTTAATGTCTCTAGTTAAGTCCTCATTTGTGGTCAGCTTTCTTCAGAACAGGCCGCATGCATGTTTCAATATGGCTGCCAAGCTGTGCTCTTCATTGTGTTGTCCTTTCAGTTCATGGATCAGTTTGGTAAGAGAGAGAGATGCTCCTTCATCAGATGTTAGTAAGAGAGAGAGTGAGGTTAAGCAAGCAGATTTATAGATTCTCTGTCTAACCCGTAGAGCCAATAGGACGTCATGGTACTTAAAGGCTTCTGATACAAGCCAGCTCCAAACAGCCATACTTCAGACCAATGGGGTGATAGAACATCTTCACACCTGCCACCCACCAAGACCATATGTTAAGGTAAAGCTTGGCAGTTAGGCAGCCTGGCTTTCCTATGGGAGCTGAAAGACTTTAGTAGAGAAATACTTGCAAACTGATTTAAGGCACATCCCCCAAATCCTGCCATTAAAATTCAAAGAGACTCAGTCCTGGTGAGAGGGGTTCTTAAACCATCAAAACCATTGCTGTTATTATCAATAATGTAACACTAATATCACATTGCTTTGCCTAAATTACAAATAATCCATCCATCCATTATCCAACTCGCTATATCCTAACTACAGGGTCACGGGGGTCTGCTGGAGCCAATCCCAGCCAACACAGGGTGCAAGGCAGGAAACAAACCCCGGACAGGGTGCCAGCCTACCGCAGGGCACACACACACACTAAGCATACTATACACTAGGCAGAGGCATGACCACGGGGGGGCTGGGGTGGGCACTGCCCCCCCCAGAGACAAGCTGTGCCCCCCCCCCGCGAAATGCTCTGTCTGTCCAATGAAAACTCTGGAGAAGAATAACATTTGATTTTCAACACTGAGTTGCTTTCCAATCGGCCCGTTTGAATTTGCGGCGTATTCCTCAGTGTCTCCTCCAGTAGACAGGCACCGTGCTGCTCACAGTTCACTTCGCTGCACATTTTGAACCTGTTGACCGCATTCTTTAATTACAATCGCGTATACGTTCAATTCTTCTTTAATTTTCTGGTTGGTAACACCAAAGGCTATGCAGAGGTGGCTTATTAAAAACCAGACATCTTCAACCTCTGTCCCTCCACAGTTGAGCCCAGCACTGCTGCTACCAACACGGAGCACAGCGCACCCACGTCGGGAACTGAAACTCCAAAAGATGTAGATAAGCCTACACAATCCTCCAGCTCTGCGCCCATGTCGGGTACTCCAAACCTCTGCCTTCAACAAAATATACAGTCCGGTCTGCCTGACTTAAATATGGATAGCCCATCCCAGCCCATTTTAATTAATTATCTCAAGCGCGCATTCGGAAAGACACTCAGATGTTTTAGTGCAAGCTGGTATCAGTCTCGACCATGGCTTGAATATTCTGTTGTCCGTGATGGCAGCTTTTGCTTTACCTGCCACATATTTAGTGTTTCCAATTCAGACCGTGAGGACATATTCACCAAACACGGCTACACTAATTGGAAAAAAGCTCTAGAAAAAGACGGTGGCGGCTTCCACAAGCACGCGTCTAGTATCCCGCACGTCAGAGCCATGTCTGCATCACAGCACTCATCACTGGTGTGTCTTCAGCTTCAAGCGAAAGCTCTTTCTCTACTTTGAACCGCATTCTCACTCCACTCCGCCGAACAATGCTGCATTCAAGGAAGACAAATTTAGTCATTCTGGCACACGAGAAAAACATCACAGAAAATCTAAACATGAATGAATTTATTTCAGAATTTGCCAAGAGTAACCGCAGACTGGTCCTGTAGATAATATCCAGGTTAAACGCTGGAAACTGATGTCCTATAGCATCCCATGACGACAATAAGCCACGTTTCTGTTCTTGCTCTCATATGTTGTATACTGTGGCACACGCCTGGGGGTGGCACCAAGCCGAGACGCCCAGGAAGACAGGAGGAGGGCTCATGCCTCCTCCAGACCACGAGGGGGCGACCGCCCTGGTTCCTTTGAGGGCCACGGGTGTAGGGCTTGGAAGCCCAACCCTGTAGGGGCCCATGGTCTCCGCCAGGGGGCGCCCCCATTCCTGAAGGACCCGGAACCCCAACACTTCCGCCACACCAGGAAGTGCTGGGGTGAAGAAGACTGGGAACACCCGGAGGGCTTCCGGGAACACAGCCGGCACTTCCGCCACACAGGGGAGTGTCTAGGGAGTGTCGGGGATCACCTGGAGCCCATCCGGGTACTTATAAAAGGGGCCACCTCCCTGCAAAGAAGAACTGGAGTCAGGTGAGGAGTGGATGAAGTTTGGAGGCAGGAGAGAGGAGGCGGGCTGACAAGCAGGCAGAGACTGAAAGAGAGCCTGGACTTTGGGGAGTTTGGTGCTTGAGGTCCTGGGTTGTGCACTAATGGACAATATAACTACAGTGCATCCGGAAAGTATTCCCAGCGCATCACTTTTTCCACATTTTGTTATGTTACAGCCTTATTCCAAAATGGATTAAATTCATTTTTTTCCTCAGAATTCTGCACACAACACCCCATAATGACAACGTGAAAAAAAGTTTACTTGAGGCTTTTTCAAATTAATTAAAAATAAAAAATCTGACAAATCCCATGTCCATAAGTATTCACAGCCTTTGCTCAATACTTTGTCGATGCCCCTTTGGCAGCAATTCCAGCCTCAAGTCTTGTTGAATATGATGACACAAGCTTGGCACACCTATCCTTGGCCAGTTTCGCCCATTCCTCTTTGCAGCACCTCTCAAGCTCCATCAGGTTGGATGGGAAGTGTGAGTGCACAGCCATTTTAAGATCTCTCCAGAGATGTTCAATCGGATTCAAGTCTGGGCTCTGGCTGGGCCACTCAAGGACATTCACAGAGTTGTCCTGAAGCCACTCCTTTGATATCTTGGCTGTGTGCTTAGGGTCGTTGTCCTGCTGAAAGATGAACCGTCGCCCCAGTCTGAGGTCAAGAGCGCTCTGGAGCAGGTTTTCATCCAGGATGTCTCTGTACATTGCTGCAGTCATCTTTCCCTTTATCCTGACTAGTCTCCCAGTTCCTGCCGCTGAAAAACATCCCCACAGCATGATGCTGCCACCACCATGCTTCACTGTAGGGATGGTATTGGCCTGGTGATGAGCGGTGCCTGGTTTCCCCCAAATGTGACGCCTGGCATTCACACCAAAGAGTTCAATCTTTGTCTCATCAGACCAGAGAATTTTCTTTCTCATGGTCTGAGAGTCCTTCAGGTGCCTTTTGGCAAACTCCAGGTGGGCTGCCATGTGCCTTTTACTAAGGAGTGGCTTCCGTCTGGCCACTCTACCATATAGGCCTGATTGGTGGATTGCTGCAGAGATGGTTGTCCTTCTGGAAGGTTCTCCTCTCTCCACAGAGGACCTCTGGAGCTCTGACAGAGTGACCATCGGGTTCTTGGTCACCTCCCTGACTAAGGCCCTTCTCCCCCGATCGCTCAGTTTAGATGGCCGGTCAGCTCTAGGAAGAGTCCTGGCGGTTTTGAACTTCTTCCACTTACGGATGATGGAGGCCACTGTGCTCATTGGGACCTTAAAAGCAGCAGAAATTTTTCTGTAACCTTCCCCAGATTTGTGCCTGGAGACAATCCTGTCTCGGAGATCTACAGACAATTCCTTTGACTTCATGCTTGGTTTGTGCTCTGACATGAACTGTCAACTGTAGGACCTTATATAGACAGGTGTGTGCCTTTCCAAATCATGTCCAGTCAACTGAATTTACCACAAGGTGGACTCCAATGAAGCTGCAGAAACATCTCAAGGATGATCAGGGGACACAGGATGCACCGGAGCTCAATTTCGAGCTTCATGGCAAAGGCTGTGAATACTTATGTACATGTGCTGTCTCAATTTTTTTATTTTTAATAAATTTGCAAAAACCTCAAGTAAACTTTTTTCACGTTGTCATTATGGGGTGTTGTGTGTAGAATTCTGAGGAAAAAAAATGAATTGAATCCATTTTGGAATAAGGCTGTAACATAACAAAATGTGGAAAAAGTGATGCGCTGGGAATACTTTCCGGATGCACTGTAAGTTTAATAAACGTGTGGTGGACTTAAAAATGGTGTCCGTCTGTCTGTGTCCGGGCAGCTTATCACAATACATTTCACTTTATTGATATTTACCTTGTCCTGAGGTGGGTTGGCACCCTGCCCGGGATTGGTTCCTGCCTTGTGCCCTGTGTTGGCTGGGATTGGCTCCAGCAGACCCCCGTGACCCTGTGTTTGGATTCAGCGGGTTGGAAAATGGATGGATGGATGGATATTTACCTTGTAGATGTAGTTCTGTATTTGTTCACAAAAAATAATAATACAAGTTCCATTGCCTCTGTTAATTTTATTGAACAAAAGGTTATGATTTATGCCACAATTTTTGCTTTTATATGTTATATAAAACTATGTTGTTGTTATTATTTAACCGCCCTACAAAAATGGGAATGGATGGATAGATATTTTTTGCCCCCCCAGACAAGCCAAATGCCCACCCACACATGATGTTCTGGTCACACCTCTGACACTAGGGACAATTTAGAATCACCAGTGCACCTAACCGGCATGTCTTTGGACTGTGGGAGGAAACCCATGCAGACACGGGGAGAACATGCAAACTCCACGCAGGGAGTACCCGGGAAGCGAACCTCAGGTCTCCTAACTGCGAGGCAGCAGCGCTACCCACTGCGCCACCGTGCCACCCGTTACAAAGAATGACATACAAAATATTTATCAAGTTATGTGCAAAATCTCACATCACAACAGCTTCTTAACAGAGAGTTGATCAGACTTTAAATGATGCAACATGGGGACACCCAACTATTTTGTACAGTGCAGTAATTCCTAATATAAATTAGGCTCCCGATCATTTCATCTACTGGGGGTGGTCCACCTAGCTGATTTCACACTGCAGAGATATCCTCCTTGGTGATTTCAGCCCAAAAACACTGCACACAAATTATAACAACACTCATTTGGTTATCACACCCTCTGATGGTGCCACCCGGTGTGATCCACAGCCCTCTAGTGATGCCACTAGACTGGAAAGAAGGTTGTCAATGTCAGTGGTGAAGACAGGAGACAAAGAGGAGAATGTTATGGTGGGTTCAGGAGGAAGCAGGCTGGCCAGAGGGATAGATGAGAATTGACTATTGAAGACATTCACTTTTTTTCCCAGATAAAAAGGCTGCAAAGTCACCAACTGTCAACGCGGATGAGGGTGGAGACAATGAAGGGTTGAGGAGGGAGGTGAAGGCAGAGAGCAGGTCACAAGTATCAGAAGTCTTGATCAGTCTGTTTAGAGAGAAACGTACCTTAGTAGATGAGGCGCTGTGCCCGCTTCACCACCCTCTGTAATGATCTCTTCTTCTCCTGTGCTGTAGTGTTCCCCTTGTTCATCAGACAGTGCACAATGGTGCCAAGTAAATCCATTACACATAATGTCTGGAGAATTAAAAAGAAGATGCTATAAAGCATTCCTGAACATAATGTGTTAATTTTATTTTATAGGACTGCTTCTACCCCCTTGCACTTTGTGGCCATAGAAACCACATGACTGTTAGGAGATGTTATAGAATCCAGGTTATAAAAAACAATAAATTACCAAATGTCATAAAGCAGCACTTCAGCCTGAAATAGTTCCTCTAAACACATAACCAGCATAAGCATTGCTTGTTCATGAGCTTCTTTTTTAATCATGTTTTATATATTTGTACAGTAATGATGCACTGCAGCCCAGACAATATAAAATGAATGGAGTGGGTGGAGTCTAAAGTGTGCTGTATAAAAAAACAGAAGGTCTGAGCAAAGTGGACTTGAACCCAACTGGACTGCAATCGTGAAAATGAGACTACTGCTGGTGTTCGGCTTCTGCTGCGCTCTCTCCTTCACAGGTAAAAACTCTCTGTATCTGCTCAGCCATGAACTTCTGCAGCTCTGGGGCTTCAGGCATAGTAGGAGTTTATAAAAAAAAAAAAAAGAAACTACAGATAATAAAGCAGCCAGTTTTAAAACAGGGAAAGGCTTTACACTTTAAATAAAGGTGCTTGGGGTGGCATAGTGGCACAGTAGATACTGCTGCTGCCTAGCAACAAGACGACCAAAGGCTCAAATACTGGGTGGTCCCTGCATGGTGTTTGCATGTTATCCTGTGTCTGAAGATATGCAGGTTATGTGTATTGGTGATGCCAAATGGGCCCCAGAGATATGTGTGTCTGTTTGCCCTGCAGTGGATCACGTCCAGAGATTGTTCCTGCCCGATTCTTGCTGTGACAGGCTCCAGATAAGCAGGTTTAGAAAATAGAAGGATGAATGTGCTTTCTTTGGTTTAGTTTCATGCGTACTCATCTCGTCTTAAAGAACAGCTTAAGCAATGCATGACGTCTAATGAATATATTTGTACTACTATATGATTAGATAGATAGATAGATAGATAGATAGATAGATAGATAGATAGATAGATAGATAGATAGATAGATAGATATGAAAGGCACTATATGACAGATAGATAGATAGATAGATAGATAGATAGATAGATAGATAGATAGATAGATAGATAGATAGATAGATAGATAGATAGATAGATAGATAGATATGAAAGGCACTATATGACAGATAGATAGATAGATAGATAGATAGATAGATAGATAGATAGATAGATAGATAGATAGATAGATATGAAAGGCACTATATGACAGATAGATAGATAGATAGATAGATAGATAGATAGATAGATAGATAGATAGATAGATAGATAGATAGATAGATATGAAAGGCACTATATGACAGATAGATAGATAGATAGATAGATAGATAGATAGATAGATAGATAGATAGATAGATAGATAGATAGATATGAAAGGCACTATATGACAGATAGATAGATAGATAGATAGATAGATAGATAGATAGATAGATAGATAGATAGATAGATAGATAGATAGATATGAAAGGCACTATATGACAGATAGATAGATAGATAGATAGATAGATAGATAGATAGATAGATAGATAGATAGATAGATAGATAGATAGATAGATAGATAGATAGATAGATAGATATGAAAGGCACTATATGATAGATAGATAGATAGATAGATAGATAGATAGATAGATAGATAGATAGATAGATAGATAGATAGATAGATAGATAGATAGATATGAAAGGCACTATATAATAGATAGATAGATAGATAGAAGGAAGATGAGGATGAAGGAGAGAGAGAGCTGTAAAGCTACTTAAGAAGGATGAAGAAACATGTGGATGATGAGACAGATAAAACTTTTAAAGGCAGAGACAGAGAGAGAGAGTAGTCATAGCCGGGCAGCTATCATTAATCAAAAGACTAAGTCAGGGACAAATATTAGTGAAAGCAAAAGTAAAAAGTTAGAAAATGTACACATGGCATAAAATTCAAGTGCATTTGAATGACTGTACCCCTCAGTGGACTTCCAATCCATCACATAGACCAGGGATCGCCAAGTCCGGTCCTGGAGGACCACCGTGGCTGCAGGTTTTCATTCATTTTTTAACGAGTGCCCTGTTTGTGCTGCTAATTAACTTCTAGTGAATTCATTTTAATTGAATTGCTTTTTAAAGATTTGTTCCCCTGAATTGCTTCATTTCTTTCCTTCAATGGCACCCAAACAGAAATGAAATGTGAAGTGAGGGAGTCAAGAGAAGACCAACTAAGTCAGTGCATTGGCAATTCTAAATTGTTCCTAGTGTGTGCTTGCTGTGTTGGGTGTGTGTGTGCGGCCTGCGGTGGGCTGGCGCCCTGCCCGGGGTTTGTTTCTGGCCTTGCGCCCTGTGTTGGCTGGGATTGTCTCCAGCAGACCCCCGTGACCCTTTAGTTAGTATATAGCGGGTTGGATAATGGATGGATGGATGACTTTATCGTTATATTGAGCATCAGAATGCACTGCGGAGGTCACTGCTCCGTAGAAATAAAGTAGCCATCCATAATTCAATGGATTATTTGAACAGAAAGGGGAGACTTTCTCTTAACATACAAGCCTCCCGTGATTATGATGATTATGGCCGGGTAGTGTTCATGACGTCATTTGATAAAAAGTGACATTAATTTAGATGACATTCCCTTTGTTATCTATGCCTGTTTCATGCTCTTGACAGCAGATTTTTGTGTTTTTATGTAGATGGAGATTTTTGAGTCAGGGCCTCAAACTCCAACCAATTTCACTCCAACCAGTTGCTTAATTAGGCGTCGATTCTTGTAGTTAATTAAACCCGTTCTTTAATTCCATGGCTTGCTGCTGCTGTCGTGGTGAAGTACCAGACATTTCAATAATTGTTGATTTTTCTCTTTTCTAAGAGTTCTGTTAAAATGTTTTATGGACCTGAGCAGATCGATATTCCTGAGACCTTCATCTTTCTTTATTTTTAGATATTGTATGATGGACACCAGGGGCCTCATGTATAACGCCGTGCGTAGAACTCACACTATAACATGGCGTAAGCACAAAAGCGGGATTGTGCGTACGCACAGAAAAATCCAGATGCAGGAATCTGTGCGCACGCATACTTTCACGTTCTTCCACTACATAAATCCCGATCGGCGTGAAAAGTAACGCACGTGCACGCGCCTTCTGTCCCGCCCCAACTCCTCCCAGAATTACGCCTCTTTCAATATGCAAATCAATATAAATAGCCTTCTGTGAAAAGACAATGGGAAAAGCACGGGGGAAATATAAGAATTTCAGCGAATACCAAGTGGAGGAAAAGGAAAAACGTACTATTTGTTGGTTTAAGCAGTGGTATAATCAACAAAAGGAAATTGATCGAGTGACAGAGTGTCGGAGAACCTCGAAAGATCGAGTTCACAAAGTCGCACAGTGCCCGAAATAAAAAAGAAATCACATATCAAAGTCGCCGTGAAAAAGCGAGTCGTAGCCCACCGTCTGAGTGTCATATGAAAGCTTATCAGGGTACAGAAAAAAAAAATAGGCACACAGTGGGAAAAAAGCACGAAATGTCAACTTTAATCTCGAAATTTCACGTAGTTTATTTTGCCATTAAAGTAGAACATCATAAACTTCATCTTAAAATCGTTTATTTTACTAGTTTCTCAAGTAGCACGTTAAATGCTTTGTTCTGTATTTGATCTTCTATGTGCTCTATGTATGTGAATCACTACGTGCTTCCGTTCTTTCTCATTCTCCGACACAGAATCCATTACATTCGTGATATTACAGCTCTCTGAATAATTAAAATACTGACATGTATACGTGATATCATTGTCATGATGATAGGAATGAAAGCATGTTATTAAACATGGGAACACGGTGGCGCAGTGCTTGTTCATGTCTCACGCAAGAGGCCTGCTGCGCCATGTGCGACCTTCGATGAAATACTTTATTGCAGCAGTACTGTCTCTTTCAAACGTACTAACCTCCAATTCCTGTCCTTACTTTTCTTTCTCCAAATGACCAATCGCCACACAGTCAGCTCTGTAATAGACGTTAAGCCATCTGTAAGCTTAGAACGCCGATTCTTCAAAACTTTTAAGGAACATTGAAATATCTTCGAAGTACATGTTTAATTACTATATCCGTCTATCTTTCCAGTGTCGCGTCAGCACCAGCAAGAATACAACGCAATGCAGGAACAATCCCTGAGCTAGCTAGCGCTGCGGCACCGTGTCCTCACATGTTTAATTATTAACAATACAGATTATTTAAATGAAGTTAAAGTTTTAGCTGTATAATATAATCAACATATTTTGCTGCATTTCATCTTAAAAATGAATACCGTCATCATATGTAAATACGCACTTTATAAAGTGGCGCAGGTTGTGCAATATTATAACTGTAGTGCAAGTTTACAGTGAGGTGATTGTACTTATAAGTAAACAGTTATATAAGGAGCAGTTGATGGACTGATTGAGTGCGTTTAGAGTTCTTGGGATGAAACCTTTTCTAAACCGCGAAGTCCGTACTGGGAAGTCTCTATAAAGCGTTTTGCCATGGCTGAGTCAGCGTCTGCTTCATGCTGTATACCGATATTTCAGCTGCTGCTGTGATTCCCCACTCAGATACAGTGATATAAATACTCCGAGTGGTGCAGTGAGAGTAATATGGAAAAAGATGATCTGCTGTGGCAACCCTTAACGGGAGCAGCTGAAAGAAGAAGAAGATGCAGTGAGAGTTACAACGCTAAAGCAGTTATGATATTTGGAATACTATGGCTATTCCCTGGACCATTATATTGCTGTAGGTTAATTACAATCAGATGCATTACACTAATAAACAATATGCAGTTAGTTTCAGTGTATTTATAAAGCAGCGTCAGGAATGTGGAGCTAAGAAAGAAAGGTGATCACACAGGAACCGTAGCACTGCTTTGACGCTGGGTGCCGCCAGTCTGCAAAACCGATCGGAGAAATTGCGTACGCCAAGGTATGAGTTACCGTGGAAATGTGCGTGGCTTTACGCCAAGTTTAGGTTTTATACATTGCGATTTGAGCGTGGAAAGGTTCGTACGCAACATTTCTGTGCGTACGCACCGGTTATACATGAGGCCCCAGTTGTTTTGGCTCATTTTGTATCTCGTTATTGTTTGGCAGCTAATTAAGAGGTCTAAGTTTTCAAGAACAAGTCAAATAAAATGAATTCAAAAGAAGTGAATTAGCAGCAAAAACTAGTTACTCATTAAGAAAAGGGTTACAATGAAAACCTGCAGCCAAGGTGGTCCTCCAGGACCGGAGCTGGTGACCCCTCTCACTAACACACACACCATATTCACACACAGTGACAAATTGAAATTTTCAATTAACCTAAAAAAATTAATTCCTACTTGGCTTCAACACATCTGACCACTTTTATTTTCATAAAATGAGACCTGCTAAGCCATTCTGTTATGAAAAATGTTAGGGAATAACAGAAGTGACCATTACGTTTATCAGGTGAATGATGGTAAATTATAGGGTGACCAGATTTTCAAAGATCCATTTTCAATGTTTATTAGCTGCTTTAACTCGTCGTCATTAAAGAGCGATCAGGGCATTAAAAAGAAACAGCACTTGAAGTAGAACCAATAGCAGTTCTGTCTGTTTTATGTTTTTATCTGCTTCTTGTTGCCCACATGATGCTGTTCAAATTCAATCAAATTAAGAGTGGTCTCCCCACGACTTTCTCGTATACTCAGATATGCGGATGGATATTTGAGGAGTAAACTGCAAGACAATGATTATATTTTTATATTATGCACATTAAAGAACCATCAACAACAAATCAAATCAAATGAATAATATATTGAATAATTATTATAAAAGTAGAGGTGAATAAATGGTACTCTGCAGCTGCATGAGTTTGAGTATGTGTTCAGGTAAAGCACCACTTCCGTTGGATGGATTTGGCCAAAAAGTTAATACACGTCTACAATTTTGGTGTACATGCCAAATTTCCTTAATCTCATTGCATTTTTGAGTTATTGTGTGTACACACACACACACACACACACACACACACGAACAGACAGACTTAATTCCAAAAAACGATATTTTTCGGACTCTGGGAGGTCTCGAACGTCAAGATTCATCAAAACCTTGAGGTTGAATATTCTTCATGATTACTATACTTTCAACGTAATGAGTTCTTAATGAAGTTTTCCCTGTCAGAGTGTTAGCCGCGTTATCATTCGTATGTTACATTCGGTGGGTGTTGTGGGGTTTTGTGCCCCCTGGAGTTTCGTATGGGCAGTTCTAAATATATTGCGATGATGTGTTTTCATGGATGGACTGTCTGTTAAAATCAGGACAATTTCATATTCTTCATTTATCTAACCTGAAATATGGGAGTGTTGCTGTCAACCGGATGACTGCTTAGCCCATTTGTGAATCATTATTAACATCAGATACTGTAATGGTGTTTTGAGGTTGTTTTAGTGTAAGATGAATACAGAGTAAATGTTTATTTGCTCTGTGAATGGCGGCATACACTCTACGGCTTTCATATCTAAAATGCCTGTTTTCTGTGTATCCATTTTATAGATAGATAGATAGATAGATAGATAGATAGATAGATAGATAGATAGATAGATAGATAGATAGATAGATAGATAGATAGATAGATAGATAGATAGATAGATAGATAGATAGATAGATAGATAGATAGATAGATAGATAGATAGATAGATAGATAGATAGATAGATAGATACTTTATTAATCCCAAGGGGAAATTCACCTACTCCAGCAGCAGCATACTGATAATAACAATATTAAATTAAAGAGTGATAACAATGCAGGTATACAGACAGACAATAACTTTTTATAATGTTAACGTTTACCCCCCTGGGTGGAATTGAAGAGTCGCATAGTGTAGGGGAGGAACGATCTCCTCAGTCTATCAGTGGAGCAGGACGGTGACCGCAGTCTGTCGCTGAAGCTGCTCCTTTGTCTGGAGATGATCCTGTTCAGTGGATTCTCCATGATTGACAGGAGCCTGCTCAGCGCCCGTCGCTCTGCCACAGATGTCAAACTGTCCAGCTCCATGCCAACAATAGAGCCTGCCTTTCTCACCAGTTTGTCCAGGCGTGAGGTGTCCCTCTTCTTTGTGCTGCCTCCCCAGCACACAACTACATAGAAGAGAACGCTCGCCACAACCGTCTGATAGAACATCTGAAGCATCTTATGGCAGATGTTGAAGGACGCTAGCCTTCTAAGGAAGTATAGTCGGGAATGTCCTCTCTTGCAGCAAAGAAGATGTTGCAGATGTTCTACCAGATGGTTGTGGCGAGCACCCTCTTCTATGCAGTTATGTGCTGGGGAGGCAGCACAAAGAAGAGGGACACCTCACGCCTGGACAAACTGGTGAGGAAGGCGGGCTCTATTGTAGGCACAGAGATGGACAGTTTGACATCTGTGGCAGAGCGATGGGTGCTCAGCAGGCTCCTATCAATTATGGAGAATCCACTGCATCCACTCAACAGGATCATCTCCAGACCGAGGAGCAGCTTCAGTGACAGACTGCTGTCACCGTCCTGCTCCACTGACAGACTGAGGAGATCGTTCCTCCGCCACACTCTTCAGTTCCACCCGGGGGGGGGTAAACGTTAACATTATACAAAGTTATTGTCTGTCTGTATACCTGCATTGTATACCTCTATCTATCTATCTATCTATCTATCTATCTATCTATCTATCTATCTATCTATCTATCTATCTATCTATCTATCTATCTATCTATCTATCTATCTATCTATCTATCTATCTATCTATTATATAGTGCCTTTCACATCTATCTATCTATCTATCTATCTATCTATCTATCTATCTATCTATCTATCTATCTATCTATCTATCTATCTATCTATCTATCTATCTATCTATCTATTATATAGTGCCTTTCACATCTATCTATCTATCTATCTATTATATAGTGCCTTTCACATCTATCTATCTATCTATCTATCTATCTATCTATCTATCTATCTATCTATCTATCTATCTATCTATCTATCTATCTATCTATCTATCTATCTATCAATCATTGGTCCACAAGGGGCCAAGTTGTTCCTTGCAGAAATACAGAAGGACGTGCAGACAAATATAGGCTATCACAATAGGTGCTTTGCGCATTATATATGAACTAACCTAAAAAACAACATGAGAGGAAATTGCTTGCTTCAGCAAGACTCCTGCCCATGAGTTGCTCTAGGAGGAGAAAAAGGTGCTCATGTTTCTAAACCTACTCTTTTCCAGATTCTCATAAGTTTTTAGCTATCCCATCCAAGCTAGGTTTACTCCCTGAGGGAAGGGCTCATAACATCTAAAAGGTCTCTGTCTCTGATGTTGGAGCTCATACAATGCTTCTGACATCTCTATACAGGGTTATAGCAAAGCACAGAGGACCATTGCTTTTCATTTCATCATTTTTCAGAAGACATGCAGCACTTTTTCCATGAACTAGAAGGGGAACAAGAAATTTGTCCACATTTACATATTCAGTAAAGATACAGCTGTAAATGTAATAAATATTTACAGTTTAGGAGCATTTTGTTTATTTAGAAGCATTTATTTTAAGAAGAGGGAGAAACATCGGGTGATGTACAAGAGTGGAAGAATATGTACACAGGTGGATTACATCCTATGCAGAAGAGTCAATCTGAAGGAGACTGAAGACTGCAAAGTGGTGGCAGGGTAAAGTGTAGTTAAGCAGCATAGGATGGTGGTCTGTAGGATGATCAAGAAGAGGAAAATGGTGGAAGTTGAAAAAGGAAGACTGTGAGGTTGAGTTTAAGGAGAAGGTGAGACAGGCAGTGGGTGGCAGTGAAGAGTTACCAATTCGACTATTCTGAAGTGGCCTTCTGTGGACCCTGATTTAAATCCCATCGAACATCTATGGAAGGAAATGAAACATGCTGTCTGGAGAAGACCCCTTCAAACCTGACACAGCTGGAGCAGTTTGCTCAGAATGAGTGGACCAACTGACCTGTGAACAGATGCAGAAGTCTCATGGGGAGCTCCAGGAATATTCCTTATTTGCCTCTAATGGTTGTGCAACAAAACATGAGGCTAAGGGTCCCACCATTTCTGTTCCTGCCATTTTCATTGTGTTATTGTTTGAAATATTCTGTTAAATCCAAACTCTAACGCAAAGTCTGATTTTTGTTAAAGTTGGAATTAAGCAGTAAGGGGTTTCAAGTTGTTTCAGAGGCAATTGTGTGTGCTTTCTCTTTTCATGGAGGGGTACCAACATGTTTGTCCATGTCTATGTATCGTGTCATATAAAGTGTGTTACCAGAGAGAACTCAACATAATCAGTTAGATGAAAGTTAATCATATTCATCTATGAGCTATTGTGTTGTGCACAACTCATTATTAATAAACATTCTTCGTTACAGCAAGAGCACAGCGGAAATGCTACCAATGCAAAGAAGTTAGTTCTTGGGATGAATGCGTAAGCAAGGAAACGACATGCTCGGCTGGAAATCTTGTCTGCTCGTCCGCAATACGTATCGTACAGACAGGTAAGAAAAGACATGAATTCATTGTTCAGCTTTTATAGATTTATTTTGAGGCTTGAGTGCCCTGACAACCACCCCGTGCAGAGGGGTATCAGATGCCTAATGTGTTATTATTTATTTATTTATTTTACAATTTATTCTGCATTGTTGTTAAGTTCTCTTCAATTGCATTGTTGCTAGAAAGGACAATGAGATAATGACCATCGTGGGAAATGTGTGTATTTAAGTATATTGCTATGTGCCTGAACTTAGTAAAAACATTTTTGAAGGCATCTAGAAGAAAGTAGCTGCCTCTAGATCATTTTGCAACAGATTCTGACCTTGTATATGTTTTGTATAAAAATCTGAGTGTTCTGCAAAATGAACCAGGCAGAAGCAGCGGAACAGTTCAGGTTTCCAAATGGGGAATTCCAAATTAAATAATAATGAACCGTTATTTCAACCATGGAGACCACAATCCTCAGCCTCCCTGGGAAGGCTAATGCCAGGGGTTCTGCTAAGGAGTCCAGCTGCTGATTGAACCTCAGATTCAGGGGGAATCAATGCAGATTTCATCCCGGTCACAGAACACTTTTTACCTTCACAAAGATTCTGGAAAGTTCATGGGAATTTGCCCAATCCATCTATATGTATATTATGTATTTGGAAAAGGTGTAAGACCGCGTCCCTCAGAGTTTCCTATTGGGAGAGTTTCAGGAGTATGGGGTACCAGACCTGATGTTGCAGGCCTTTCAGTTTCTGTACAACAGGAGTGGCAGATTGGTTTGCATTGCCAACAGCAAGGCAGGCTCATTCTCAGTGGGTGCTGGACTATACCAGGGTTGCCCTCTGTCATTGAATCTATTCTTCATTTTTTTTAGAATTTCTAGGCACAGCCAAGGAGTGGAGGGTATCCTGTTTGGTGACCTCAGGATCGCTTGTCTGCCTTTTATCTGTTGGCTTCATCAGGCTGGTACCTCACAATCAGCTGAGTGTGAAGCAGCCAGGATGAAGATCAGCACCTCCAAGTCTGAGGTCGAGGTTCTCAGCTGGAAAAGGGTGAAGTTCCCTCTCCAGGGTGGGGATGAGGTGCTGCCACAAGTAGAGGAGTTTAAATATTTTGAGGTCTTGATTACAATTGAGGAAAGGCAGGAGCAAGTGATCAACAGGCGGATCAAGGTGGCATCCACAGTCATGTGAACGCTGTACCTTTTGGCCATGGTGAAAAGAGAGCTGAGCCAAAAGGCAGTCAATCTATATCCCTGTCCTCACCTATAGTCAGACGCTTTGGGTGGTGACTGAAAGAACTAGATTCTGGATACTAGTGGCAGAAATTAGCTTCCTTCATAGGGTTTCCAGACTCCGCCTTAGGGTGGGTTTATACTTCACGTGACGAGATGCATGCTCCAGCGGACACTCCTGCAATGGAAGCATTTTACTGTTTATACTTGTGTGTGTACTTTACGTACAGTGCATCCGTAAAGTATTCACAGCGCATCACTTTTTCCACATTTTGTTATGTTACAGCCTTATTCCAAAACGGATTAAATTCATTTTTTTCCTCAGAATTCTACACACAACACCCCATAATGACAACATGAAAAAAGTTTACTTGAAGTTTTTGCAAATTTATTAAAAAATAAAAAAATTGAGAAAGCACATGTACATAAGTATTCACAGCCTTTGCCATGAAGCTCGAAATTGAGCTCAGGTGCATCCTGTTTCCCCTGATCATCCTTGAGATGTTTCTGCAGCTTCATTGGAGTCCACCTGTGGTAAACTCAGTTGACCGGACATGATTTGGAAAGGCACACACCTGTCTATAGAAGGTCCCACAGTTGACAGTTCATGTCAGAGCACAAACCAAGCATGAAGTCAAAGGAATTGTCTGTAGACCTCCAAGACAGGATTGTCTCGAGGCACAAATCTGGGGAAGGTTACAAAAAAATTTCTGCTGCTTTGAAGGTCCCAATGAGCACAGTGGCCTCCATCATCCGTAAGTGGAAGAAGTTCGAAACCACCAGGACTCTTCCTAGAGCTGGCTGGCCATCTAAACTGAGCGATCAGGGGAGAAGGGCCTTAGTCAGGGAGGTGACCAAGAACCCGATGGTCACTCTGTCAGAGCTCCAGAGGTCCTCTGTGGAGAGAGGAGAACCTTCCAGAAGGACAACCATCTCTGCAGCAATCCACCAATCAGGCCTGTATGGCAGAGTGGCCAGACGGAAGCCACTCCTTAGTAAAAGGCACATGGCAGCCCGCCTGGAGTTTGTCAAAAGGCATCTGAAGGACTCTCAGACCATGAGAAAGAAAATTCTCTGATCTGATGAGACAAAGATTGAACTCTTTGGTGTGAATGCCAGGCGTCACGTTTGGAGGAAACCAGGCACCGCTCATCACCAGGCCAATACCATCTCCACAGTGAAGCATGGTGGTGGCAGCATCATGCTGTGGGGATGTTTTTGAGCGGCAGGGACTGGGAGACTAGTCAGGATAAAGAGAAAGATGACTGCAGCAATGTACAGAGACATCCTGGATGAAAACCTGCTCCAGAGCGCTCTTGACCTCAGAATGGGGTGACAGTTCATCTTTCAGCAGGACAACGACCCTAAGCACACAGCCAAGATATCAAAGGAGTGGCTTCAGGACAACTCTGTGAATGTCCTTGAGTGGCCCAGCCAGAGCCCAGACTTGAATCTGAAATGAACATCTCTGGAGAGATCTTAAAATGGCTGTGCACCGACGCTTCCCATCCAACCTGATGGAGCTTGAGAGGTGCTGCAAAGAGGAATGGGCGAAACTGGCCAAGGATAGGTGTGCCAAGCTTGTGGCATCATATTCAAAAAGACTTGAGGCTGGAATTGCTGCCAGTGGTGCATCGACAAAGTATTGAGCAAAGGCGGTGAATACTTATGGACATGGGATTTCTCAGATTTTTTAATTTTAATAAATTTGCAAAAACTTCAAGTAAACTTTTTTCACGTTGTCATTATGGGGTGTTGTGTGTAGAATTCTGAGGAAAAAAATGAATTGAATCCATTTTGGAATAAGGCTGTAACATAACAAAATGTGGAAAAAGTGATGCGCTGGGAATACTTTCTGGATGCACTGTATTACATGGGTAAAGTGCATTACATAATCGAGTTAAAGTAAATAACTTGGCTAAGACAGAATCCTGTTTTATTAATAATCTGTGTTGACATGCGCAAGTAATTTTCTAGAGTTCTCCTTTGGACAAACTGCTCCAACGTCATTAACCTACACAAACAAAAGAATTAAATGTCAACATCGGCTGCCGTGAATTGATAAATAATCATGATAATTTTCTTGTGTTTTATAAATATGTTTAGTCAGATTGACGTTTTATTTACAGTAATCCCTCGCTATATCGCGCTTTGCCTTTCGCGGTTTCACTCTATCGCGGATTTAATATGTAAGCATATTTAAATATATATCTCGGATTTTTTGCTGGTTCGCGGATTTCTGCGGACAATGGGTCTTTTAATTTCTGGTACATGCTTCCTCAGTTGGTTTGCCCAGTTGATTTCATACAAGGGACGCTATTGGCAGATGACTGAGAAGCTACCCAGCTTACTTTTCTCTTTCTCTTGCGCTGACTTTCTCTGATCCTGACGTAGGGGGATTGAGCAGGGGGGCTGTTCGCACACCTAGACAATACGGACGCTCGTCTAAAAATGCTGAAAGATTATCTTCACGTTGCTATCTTTTGTGCAGCTGCTTCCTGAAGCGACATGCTGCACGGTGCTTCGCATACTTAAAAGCTCGAAGGGCACGTATTGATTTTTGATTGAAAAACAAACTCTGTCTCTCTCTCTCTCTTTCTCTGCTCCTGACAGAGGGGGTGTGAGCTGCCGCCTTCAACAGCTTTGTGCCGCGGTGCTTCGCATACTTAAAAGCCAAACAGCCCTATTGAGTTGTTTGCTTTTCTCTCTATCTCTGTGACAGTCACTGCTCCTGACACGCACTCCTTTGAAGAGGAAGATATGTTTGCATTCTTTTAATTGTGAGACGGAACTGTCATCTCTGTCTTGTCATGGAGCACAGTTTAAACTTTTGAAAAAGAGACAAATGTTTGTTTGCAGTGTTTGAATAACGTTCCTGTCTCTCTACAACCTCCTGTGTTTCTGCGCAAATCTGTGACCCAAGCATGACAATATAAAAATAACCATATAAACATATGGTTTTTACTTCGCGGATTTTCTTATTTCGCGATGGAGGAGGGATTACTGTATAGGTTTCTGTTACTGGATTGCATGTCACAAATTCGCTTCTGCTGTACAACTGAGCCCTGCAAAGAACCAGCATACCGATACATGTGGTTCTTGTCTTACACCTATGGTGGCTGGAATAATAATAGCACAGCATTTTTACTTGAATAAAATGTGTTAGGTTACTCGCTGTGATGGTGCGGGTCCTGCTGCATGTTCCCTTTTCCAATTTAGGAGCCTCTCCAACTCAACACCGTCAGTAGTGTAACCGGATGAGTTTGGCAAATGAGAACAAATCAAACTGAGCAAGGGGATGGTGCAAAAGATGGAAGTGCTTTTATTAACAAACTAAAATCAAAACCAGTGTCCACATAAAGTGCAGTGGTCAAAAACGCTCATAAATCATCCATAAAAAGGTAAAAAAAATACAAATGTTTAAGACAAGGCTAAAACGAGACTGCAGCCATCATTGGGGCAAATCAGTCAAGCACAGCTCCTTCTGTGTCTCTCCAGCTCACCCATGGCTTGCTTAGCTGGAGAGACTTCAGCCGCTGCGGTCCTCACACTGCCGACCCCTGACTTGGATTCCTCCACCGGCGCCTGCCAGACCGCTCGGGGTCAGTTGTCCTCCTGTTTTACTTCTCGCACACGCAGTCGTCCCTCGGATCCCTAAGGAGGACGCCACCTCGATCGAAACCACTCCTCCACATAATCATTGGGCGCAATTCATCCCTCGAGCGCTGATCCTTTGCTCTGACCTATGACCCCTGACCACACTGACCTTTCTCTTTGACTCGCCCCAATTACCTCATCAGCTCCCCATGGGTGCACGATCGCGCCCACGGAGACTGACACGGCCAAATAGATTATTTAAAAAAACTGGCCTTCATTCAGAGCTGCAGACCTGCTATATCACACTCGCTACTTTAAGAAGTAATCAGACTACGTAACTTGTTACTTTTAACGTGTTACCTTACTGCTCTGGTGATTGTGTTGCTGCATTTGGTAATGTTCATTCATCTCATCAACAAATATTTCTGAAAGATTAAAAAAGATTATTACAGCCAGGAGAAGGAGAAATGCAGATGCCCAAATATTTACATCTGGAAATATATTTTGTGGACTCAGCTGAAAGTGTGTGTGAAGCAAACATGTGCGCAGGCTAACAGAGAGTAACAGACAAGCGCAGACTACAAAATTCTGAACAGTGATCTGGGGAAGGGTTAACATGGCCATATAACCGGATTACTGTATTTGTGGAGCATTCTATCTCTGTTAATCATGTTTCTCAGAGGTCAGTCACCTGATTTCTCTAGCTGCAATATGGATTTACATGGCATTTTAGAAATGATCTGGTTTCTGTGAATAATCAGGATATGGAAGGAGATGTAGACGTGCTAACAGACTTTGTGTTTGTTTCCATTCAGTGGATTTTCTACAGGTACGGTATGAAAAAAGATGTGATAACGAAACAACAAATCCAGCTGTCTCTATAAATGATGGAATGGAGTGGAACGCATGGATTAAAGACTTCTGCGATACAGATTTATGCAACACTAATAATTTGAAAGGTAAGTAGAAAATGTGAGTATTGTTTCAAAATAAAACAAACCAGTCAAGCTCATTTATTTGGCTTGTGCCACTGGATTGCTTGATTACACTGTCACTCTCATCAGGACAAGTTGTTTGAGAATGGATGCCGATTAGGAGCTTCCATGAAAGAAGAAAATATATGTTTTTGGTGGGTGGCCCAGCAAGCAGGTGGATTACTAACAGGAAAAGGTGACACCAGCCAGGGGTACGGCTTGAAAAGAGGAGTCACCACATGGGGACCTAATTCAGGTCACCAGAACCCTCAAAGGCATTGATGAAGTAGATCCTGCAGAACATTTTTGGGTTAAGGGTGAATCACGTGCTTAAGGACACCAGTGGTGTTTAAGACTGAAGTCAGGCAGAACTTCTTGACACAAAGAATTGTGGGACAAGCTACTGAATCATAGAAATGAAGTAGAGACCTTGAGAACCTTTAAGAAGGAAGATAGATAGATAGATAGATAGATAGATAGATAGATAGATAGATAGATAGATAGATAGATAGATAGATAGATAGATAGATAGATAGATAGATAGATAGATAGATAGATAGATAGATAGATAGATAGATAGATAGATAGATAGATAGATAGATAGATAGATAGATAGATAAATACTTTATTAATCCCAAGGGGAAATTCCCATACTCCAGCAGCAGCATACTGATAAAGAAAATATTAAATTAAAGAGTGATAACAATGCAGGTATACAGACAGACAATAACTTTGTATAATGTTAACGTTTACCCCCCCGGGTGGAACTGAAGAGTCGCATAGTGTGGTGGAGGAACAATCTCCTCAGTCTGTCAGTGGAGCAGGATGGTGACAGCAGTCTGTCGCTGAAGCTGCTCCTCTGTCTGGAGATGATCCTGTTTAGTGGATGCAGTGGATTCTCCATAATTGATAGGAGTCTGCTGAGCGCCCTTCGCTCTGCCATGGATGTTAAACTGTCCAGCTCCATGCCTACAATAGAGCCTGCCTTCCTCACCAGTTTGTCCAGGCGTGAGGCGTCTTTCTTCTTTATTCTGTTTCCCCAGCACACCACCGCGTAGAAGAGGGCGCTCGCCACAACCGTCTGATAGAACATCTGCAGCATCTTATTGCAGATGTTGAAGGATGCCAGTCTTCTAAGGAAGTATAGTCAGCTCTGTCCTCTTTTGCACAGCGCATCAGTATTGGCAGTCCAGTCCAATTTATCATCCAGCTGCACTCCCAGGTATTTATAGGTCTGCACCCTCTGCACACAGTCACCTTTGATGATCACGGGGTCCATGAGAGGTCTGGGCATCCTAAAATCCACCACCAGCTCTTTGGTTTTGCTGGTTTTCAGTTGCAGGTGGTTTGAGTCGCACCATTTAACAAAGTCCTTGATTAGGTCCCTATACTCCTCCTCCTGCCCTCACCTGATGCAGCCCATGATAGCAGTGTCGTCAGTGAACTTTTGCACATGGCAGGACTCCGAGTTGTATTGGAAGTCCGATGTTTATAGGCTGAACAGGACCGGAGAAAGTACAGTCCCTTGTGGCGCTCCTGTGTTGCCGACCACAATGTCAGACCTGCAGTTCCCAAGATGCACATACTGAGGTCTGTTTGTAAGATAGTCCACGATCCATGCCACCAGGTATGAATCTACTCCCATCTCTGACAGCTTGTCCCTAAGGAGCAGAGGTTGGATGGTGTTGAAGGCGCTAGAGAAGTCTAGAAACATAATTCTTACTGCACCACTGCCTCTGTCCAAGTGAGAGAGGGATCTGGATGAGATTTTGGAACAGCTTAACTATTAGCTAAACAAATGGGCTTTTTTGGATTGAATGGTCTCCCCTCATTTGTCAAATTTCTTATGTAGGGCTCAACAAGACACAAGATAAAGGGTAGTGCACACTGGCAGCGCCAATGTGTAAACTGTACTAATGTCAGGGCAGAATGAAGAATGAATGATGATGTGAGGTGTGCCACACAGAACAGCGACATGATTTGTCACTTTGTTTTACTTTTAAAAATGGTGTGATGCCTCTGCCAGTCTTGGTTTTAACTGGGCCATTACTGTGGAAGGGGAGTGAGTGATCCGCAATCAAAACCTGCCAGTGGGACCAGAAAGGGCTAACGCAGAACACAACACTCTTTAAGTGTAGGGTCAGGGTGGGTCTGGGAATGTTGTTAAAGTGAAGGCAGTTCTAATGAGACCGATGAAGAGAAATAAAGATAAGTTTGATCATGGTGCAACCATCTGAAGAAAAGGAAAGCAATAGAGTTTAACAGTAAGAGAAGGAAAGCTCAAGGAGGTCAGGCAGCGTGAGCCTTCCAGGAATATGTCAGAGTAGTTGTGAGGTGTGATCTACGAAGCCGTGTTGGGAATACGACAGGCATGGCATGAGGCGGGAATGTTCAATGATGTTGATGTGATGGTAGCTGCTGGGAATTCCTCTTTAAAATACAGCATGGTGATATGTGGTGGCCTACAACTTTGCTGTCACAGATCAGAGGTGGAGAGGCTGCTGGGAATGCCTAAGGGCTACGGGTGTGCCAGGGTTGGAGAGGTGGCATTGCCAACTAGTATAATGTTAGGAGGACTTGGTCCTAAAGATGCGCATTATGGGTCGCCTCTTCAGGTGTCGGCTTAGCTGCAGTATGGCGGTGGATGTGATTCTCTTGGGTTGGGTTTGTTACCATGCCATTTTTTTGATTGGGGTTATTACTGCTTTCCTGGATTTAACCCATTTTATGCTCTGATCTGATTTAAACATTTTAATTATTTACATCTTGACTTTTATTTATTTATTTTCCCAATTTACACAATAACCTTTTGGACACTTTTGCATCTTTTCAGAAATGACTGATTGTATGTCTCTCACATCCTCAGTTATTACAAACTCCTAGGGGTCAACCTTGAACCTCATTGTTGGGCACGTCCTGGCATAGTGACCCTGACGCTGCACTGAATGCCCCACAAGGACTTCCACATTGGAGCGAATGGAAGGGGCTTGGGCTGCAGTCGATAATAGTCCTGGTAAAGGGCAGGCAGCCTAAAAGTTATCTATTTTGATAGAGAGAAGCCATGGGGGCCTGCAGGAAGGTTAAAGACCTCGTGGCTGATGGAGGACTACAAGACAAAGGAGTTGTCTTTTGAACGTTTTAAGAATTGTAGAGGCTACTCCTGAGAGTCAATAATTTGATTATAATGTTTTCTTTTGTTTCTGTGTGGTTTTAATTTTTATTTTCATTTCCTAATCTTTGAATTGTTACTTCAGTTACATCATCCTATCATTATTTTCTGCCTCTGTATTCTCATGAACATCTCCATTCTGTTTCCAGATTTCATGGATATCACAGCTTTGTGTGTATGGTCACTGTGATAGTGTATGGTTGCTAGGCTCTGTGACCATAAACATTAATCTCCTTGGCATTAACCCCAGAGTGTGACCTGAGGTCATAATTTTATGTAACAATGGTTAACCCCAAGTAAAACACGTGCTCATTTTGTTAATGTAAAAACGGTAAACCCAGAGTACAACTGAGGCTCACAATTTTATGTAACAATGGTTAACCCCAAGTAAAGCACGTGCTCATATTTTTATGTAAAAATGGTAAACCCTGAGTAAACCTCAGGCTCATAATTTTATGTAACAACAGCTAACCCCAAGTAAAACTCAGGCTCATATTTTTATGTAAAAATGGTAAACCCAGAGTAAAACTCAGGCTCACAATTTTATGTAAAAACAGTAAACCCAGAGTAAAACTCAGGCTCACAATTTTATGTAAAAATGGTTAACCCCAAGTAAAACTCAGGCTCATATTTTTATGTAAAAATGGTAAACCCAGAGTAAAACTCAGGCTCACAATTTTATGTAAAAACAGTAAACCCAGAGTAAAACTGAGGCTCACAATTTTATGTAACAACGGTCAACCCCAAGTAAAACTCAGGCTCATAATTTTATGTAAAAATGGTAAACCCGAGTAAAACTGAGGCTCACAATTTTATGTAACAACAGTTAACCCCAAGTAAAACACAGGCTCACAATTTTATGTAACAACGGTTAACCCCAAGTATAACTCAGGCTCATAATTTTATGTAAAAAATGGTAAGCCTCAAGTAAAACTGAGGCTCACAATTTTATGTAACAACGGTTAACCCCAAGTAAAACTCAGGCTCATAATTTTATGTAAAAATGGTAAACCCCAAGTAAAACTCAGGCTCACAATTTTATGTAACAATGGTTAACCCCAAGTAAAACTCAGGCTCATAATTTTATGTAAAAAACGGTAAACCCCGAGTAAAATTCAGGCTCACAATTTTATGTAACAACTGTTAACCCCAAGTAAAACTCAAGCTCATAATTTTATGTAAAAATGGTAAACCCCAAGTCAAACTCAGAGTAACCTGTTTTGATGAGCTATACAATGGTAAGCCCCAAGTTTACACTTGGGACAGTATTCTGCTGCCATTTAGCAGATGAAATACCATTATGCTGTCAACAAATTATACATTTTTCTATGAACTCTGCTACTTTATGGTAACTCATTAATATTCATGAGTGGGGTGGAGCCTTCAACCAAAAAAAAAAATAATGACATGTAAACGACAATAACTGTCTTGTAAAGCCAGCTTAAGAATAAACTGAACCATTAGTTGAATTGAGCGATAGTGATGACAATGTGAAGTGATCCTCAGACACTGAAACAGAGAATGAAACTGTCACCTGTTTGGCAGATTCCGACCTACAAAGTTACAGTGGTCCTCACATTTAGTACCGAGTTGATATTACTGCTAAGATTGCTACACCAACTCGTTTTCATATAACGGGTAACCCCGGTTTAAAGGTTTCTGTTGACCATGAATGTATGTTGTTCATAAAAAGTAACGAATCAGACAAGAAATTGCACAAAGCACCAGGCTTCTACTGGCCCAATTGTCGTGTGCCGGTGAAGGTTTTAAAACATACCAACAAAGGATGAGTACTAAATCTGCATCAATACAGCAGTGAACACCACAAATATTTTCACAACTGTAATTTCCGTATATACTCATGTATAAGTCAGGTCTTGAAACCCAAAAAATCGATCATAGAATCAGACCCCGACTTATACGCCCGTTCAAAAATACGACACTTAAATTTTATTTTTTTACATCTTCTTGCCTCCTCTAATCTCGCACCAGTTTCTCAGACGCATCGAATTTTATTGCAGCAGTGCAATTACCAATGTCTTTCGCTACTTCAACAACGTTTAATTTCAAACCAGCTTCATATTTTCTTCTGATTGAACGCTCCATCGTAGATAATGGATGCTCTTATGATAAAGGTGTATGAGGGTGTGAGATACAAAAAATACAAAACGGCGCAAATGTCGCTTCGGAATAGTTCGGGTATTACTGTGTGGTCACGTGGGCACAATACATAGAAAAAAAAGGCTGTGTGCTCTGTGGTGACTCTCTCAGGTGGGCGTTAGCATAGCATAATGTCTTGTACCAATAGTGAGTTTTCCGCATCAACTTATACGACCGATATTATAAGATACCAGAAATTATACAGTTAAATCAAGTCCCGACTTATCCGCAGGTATATATGGCATATTGACATTTTGGTATTAACAGATTTTTGTTACAAATGATAACATTTTTTGTAGTTGAACAAAATGTAACATTTTTTGCATGTTTCTGGGGAGAACACACTAAGTAGGTTAAGAAGGTCACTCGTACTATGCAGGCATTCAAACTCTTAAGTCCCTGTGAAACGTTGGTGCTCACACAACTTAAAAGAACTTTTTACACACAAATCCTGCTTTGGACTTACTGTACGTGGTTCTCAAGTTCAGTCCTGGGATCCAACTTACAGGTTTTTGTCCCAACCGAGCTTTGCTTTTAATTACGCTCCTACCAGAATTAATAGGAAAATGACAAAAAAATGAATAAAAAAATTTAAAACAGTGAAAAATATCCAAATCTGTATAAATAGAAATGTAATATCATAGCACAGGCTGCTGTTATTTTTAATACACAAGTATATAAATGATTTGGGTAGGAATATACTGTAAATAACAAGCTAGTTAAGTTTGCAGGTGATACCAAGTTAGATGGATTGGCTGATAGTCAAGAATCTGCTGGATCATCATAGAGGGACATGGATGGCATACAGGCTTGGGCAGGCTTGTGGAAGATGAAAATTATTGTCAGTAAATGTAAAGTGTTACATGTAGAAAATAATAATGTTAGGTTTGAATACACAGTGGGAGATCTGAAAATTGGAAGTACACCTTATGAGAAGGATTTAGAAGTCATAGTGGACTCTAAACTATCGACTTCCAGACAGTGTTCAGAAGCCATTAAGAAGGCTAAAAGACTGTCAGGTTATATAGCACCTTGATGGGTGGAATACAAGTCACAGGAGGTTCTGCTCAAGCTTTATAACACACTGGTGAGTCCTCATCTGGAGTACTGGGTGAATACACAATGAGAGGTCTGAACATTGAAAATACAACAGAAGAATTTAGAAGTCATAGTGGACTCTAAGCTATCGACTGGCAGACAGTGTTCAGAAGCCATTAAGAAGGCTAACAGAATGTCAGGTTATATAGCGCCTTGATGGGTGGAATACAAGTCACAGGAGGTTCTGCTCAAGCTTTATAACACACTGGTGAGGCCTCATCTGGAGTACTGGGTGAATACACAATGAGAGGTCTGAACATTGAAAATACAACAGAAGAATTTAGAAGTCATAGTGGACTCTAAGCTATCGACTGGCAGACAGTGTTCAGAAGCCATTAAGAAGGCTAACAGACTGTCAGGTTATATAGCGCCTTGATGTGTAGAGTACAAGTCACAGGAGGTTCTGCGCAAGCTTAATAACACACTGGTGAGGCCTCATCTGGAGTCCTGGGTGCAGTTTTGGTCTGCAGGCTACAAAAATGACATGGCAGCACTAGAGAAGGTCCATAGAAGAGCGGGATGAGTTTTGAGGAAAGATTAAAAGAGCGGAGCTGTTTCAGTTTAAGCAAAAGAAGATTAAGAGGTGACATGATTGAAGTGTTTAAAATTATGAAGGGAATTAGTCCAGTGGATCAGGACTGTGACTTTAAAATGAGATCATCGAGAACATGGGAACACCAATGGAAACTTGTTAAGGGGGAATTTCACACAAACAATAGGAAGTTTTTCTTCACACAGAGAACCACAGACACATGGAATAAGCCACCAAGTAGCGTTGTATACAGTTGGACTGTAGGGACCTTCCATCCTTGATGTTATTTTTGTAAAACATTGGGAGCCACACTAAATGTCTCAATAATCATTTGCTTTGCCAAAAATGAAAGCCTGCATTTGGTTCAATTACAGACCCCAATGTTTCCCTGCACAAGCCATTCATTTAACACTAAAATCTAACAAAGTCACTTTTATTATAGGAAGTGGCACAATGGTGCAATGGCTAGTGCTGCTGTCTCATGGATTCTTAATCCTGGGTTTAAACTTGCCTGGATGTTATCTGAGCGGAATTTGGACATTCTCCCCATGTCCGTATGAGTTTTTCTTCAGGATGTAGGGGTAAAACCCTGCCACATCCCCTAAGATGTACCAGTTGGATGAATTGTCATCACCAGATAGGCTGCAGAGAGGGTGGGTGGGTGAGTGAGTGAGTCCTTCAATGGACTGGCACTTCGTCCAGAGCTGTTTCCTGCCATGTAGCCAGTGCTTCTGGCATAGGCCTCAGGCGTCTGTGACTTTTAACTTGATTAAGTGGGTTAGGGAATGTTATGTGCATTACACATAAGACAATTAGCAATGTATACTACAACTGACTGTATTTTCCTATTGTAGTTCCCACCACAAACGGCTTAACGTGTTATACAGGAGACTGCCATTCTAAGAGGACAGTGGAGTGTAAAGGAATTGAGGACCGTTGCTTCAAGGCTTCAAGTAAGACACCATCTGTTTCTTTATTCTTTTATCAAAACCCTAATATTCACCATGTGATTTCACATTTTACATTATACGTGGCTAACATAAAGTTATTCTTACTTTATTTCTTTAAGTTTTTACCCTCTGTTATTTTTCCGCCTCTATTGTATTCCTTGTTTGATGTGCTGGTTAATTTCTTCTTGTTTCATTTTGCATTTAAGTCATTCATAAAATTATTGAAGTTTCTTTAAGTGGCTTATTAATTTTTAGGAGTTGGTTTAACTTTGGAATTCCCATTTTTGGTGATATTATAACACACTAGCTGTGTGAGCCCGTGCTGTTAAAAGCCCAGGGTCCTAGAAATCATTGAAATCGTCAGAAAATAACTGAAATGTAAAGATGTCAGGTAATTGAAAGGAAACTACTCTGGGCATCTCTCTCTCCTAGGAGGATTCGTTTTTCCGACGTGCTCGCCTCGCTTGTGTTTTAGTGGTGGGAGGAAAAGTAAAAGGGATACCGTTTTGCTGCAGTTAGCGGCTAAGTGACTTTGTCTTTCTTTTGAGGATTTGTTTTGCTGACATGCTGGCCTCGCTTGTGTTATTAGTGGCTAAGCGAGTTTTCTGTTTCCCCGGAGGCGGAGCTCTTACCCTGACTCCACCTCTCACTTCTGAGCCGGACAGACAGACGCACACACTTCCAAGCGTAGACGTTTATATATAAGATTCCCAGTACATCAGTAGTTTCTAAAATACTCAGCCCAGCCTGTCTGGCACTAACAGCCATGCCGTGTTCAAAGTCACTTCAGATAGATAGATAGATAGATAGATAGATAGATAGATAGATAGATAGATAGATAGATAGATAGATAGATAGATAGATAGATAGATAGATAGATAGATAGATAGATAGATAGATAGATAGATAGATACTTTAATCCCAAAGGGAAATTCACATACTCCAGCAGCAGCATACTGATGCAAAAATCAATATTAAATTAAAGAGTGATAACAATGCAGGTATAACAGACAGACAATAACTTTGTATAATGTTAACGTTTACCCCCCGGGTGGAATTGAAGAGTCACACAGTGAGGAGGAGGAACAATCTCCTCAGTCTGTCAGGGGAGCAGGACGGTGACAGCAGTCTGTCGCTGAAGCTGCTCCTCTGTCTGGAGATGATCCTGTTTAGTGGATGCAGTGGATTCTCCACGATTGACAGGAGTCTGCTCAGCGCCCGTCGCTCTGCCACGGATGTCAAGCTGTCCAGCTCCATGCCAACAATAGAGTCTGCCTTCCTCACCAGTTTGTCCAGGCGTGAGGCGTCCCTCTTCTTTATGCTGCCTCCCCAGCACACCACCGCGTAGAAGAGGGCGCTCGCCACAACCGTCTGATAGAACATCTCCAGCATCTTACTGCAGATGTTGAAGGACGCCAGTCTTCTAAGGAAGTATAGCCGGCTCTGTCCTCTCTTGCACAGAGCATCAGTATTGGCAATCCAGTCCAATTTATCATCCAGCTTAGGGCTGCACGATAACAGAAAAAATGATTATCACGATTATTTTGCTCAAAATTTTTATCACGATTAATAATGACGATTATTCCTTTGGTAAATGAAGTCTGTGACCAAAGCAGTGTAGCCTCGGCCAGTTATTCACAGATGCTGCCCTAATCATATTAGCTGCGTTGTCCGTTGTGATGCCCCAAGCGGGCATCGCTTCTTTGAGGCCCACTGCAATAAACTCCGCTGTATGGTCTTGTGGGAAAAACGAATGTTGCAAAAACTTGCTTTTCATCTCAAACTCGCCGTCAATAAAATGAACTGTCAAGCTCAAATACGGTTCCGCAGTTCTGCTTGACCATACTGTAAGTCGGTCGTGGCAGCAAAATATTCAAGGCTGAGCCTGAGAATTTCTCTTTCTATTTCTTTTCGGCATTTCGCATACAGCGAGGGCAGCGCAACATTGGAAAAATGGTTGCGAGAGGGAATGCTATATCTTTTATCAAGTGTTGCGATCATTTTGTTAAACCCCTCACTGCTCACGGTGGTTATTGGAAACATATCCTTGGCTATATGGTACGTGATTGCCTCTGTTATTTCCCGGTGTCTTTGCGAGCTAGGCACAGGGCCGCTGCTGGCCAAATGGGTGCCCTAAGCAGAAATTTACTTTTGTGCCCCCTCCCCCAAATATTACGGAAGTAAAAATAAAATAATAAAAAAACACCTACTATAGGGGCCAAAATAGAACTTTATTCAAATAAAAGTAAATACAAAAATAAATGGTATCATTTATAAATTACAATTGTAGCTCTACAGCAAAAAATACAAACTAAAATTACACTTTAAATAAAACATTTATAATAAATAAAATAAACAATAATAAACTGAAATAAAATCAACACTGTCATCTGCTGGAGCTTTCCAAAGTTCAAAATTTACAAAGGCACACTTCTGCTTTTTCTTGAGGCAAAGTCGTAAATGAGCTCTTCATATGATAAAGCATTTGGTAATTCAGAGTTGATGCTGACAATTGCCAGACCACTCATGCGCTCTTGTGCCATAGATGAGCGCAAGTACGTTTTGATGAGCTTCATTTTAGAAAAACTTCACTCAGCAGAGGCAACAGTTACAGGGAGCGTCACTGCTATGCGCAGAGCAATCCAGAGATTTGGGTACAGAGGCGAGGGCGCGCGCGTCATCACGTGTGCTTAGCCTACTCTGCGTTCACCGTAAAATGCAATATATACGTTTATATTTTTGTTTATTTGTATATGTATATTATTAATATTAATTTATTATTATAATATATAAAAACGATTTTTTTTTGAGCAGCTGGGATGGTGCCCCCCTGGGAGTTGGTGCCCTACGCAGACTGCGTACTCTGCGTATAGGGAGCGGCGGTACTGGCTAGGCAGATATGGTATTGCGTTGAACAATGTCCCTGATATTGTTGTCTGTGTTGTGGATGGCTGGTAATTTTTTGTTGTTGCTGTTTGTGCCTTCAGTCGTTGAAATTCTTGATAGTGTACTTTGTGGTGGCTTTTAAGGTGGTTGATGAGGTTTGTTGTGTTACCTTGGGACGTTTGGACGGAACAGGAGCAAAGTTTGCACAAGACTCGTACCTGATCAACATCACATTCCTCGAAATCGAAATAGTTCCAGACAACTGAGTATGACCCCTTTTTAGGAACTAACGATCGCACTTCTGCACGTTGCTCCGCCATCATATGTTTATTCTGACTGACTGTTATTGCTGCTATTGACTTCTACTGCTTCAGAAAGCGCTTGCAATCTAGACGCAGTAACGTCATAGTGACGCAGTCAAATCCGTAAACTCAGCCCATAAAAAACAGTTTGGTCTTTATACTGTAAAATCGCGACGATATTTATTAACTGATCGTGTGTCATAAATATCGTTATCATGAGAAAAAAAAGATTAATCGTGCAGCCCTAATCCAGCTGCACTCCCAGGTATTTATAGGTCTGCACTCTCTGCACACAGTCACCTCTGATGATCATGGGGTCCATGAGAGTATAATATGCAGTGTGGCGTAGTGGCTAAAGCCTGTTACTGTAAACGTCCTTAGAATAAAATCCATTTTGCAAGCCACTGCATTAAACTAGAAAGCCCCAGTCTGGTTAGATGCATCTTACTGAGAATCATTAGTTATGTTCTTGTCCTGCCAAGCTAGTTGAGCATCTCCCTTGACAAAAACTGGTTTGTATATCTCTTGCCAATTGTCTGAGCGGAGAAATGCTGTGGAAGTTGTCATGACTTGATGAAGAACTCGTACGAGGGAATGATATGTAGAGTAATACACGAGAGGCATCTGACAGAATGCTTCCAAAATAAAAGATGGTTGCTCTGTCCTTTATTATTCCTCCTGACCGTGGACTGGGTTATGAAGTCTGTTACCAGCAAGAAAAGAAATGGAATTCAGTGGACCATATGGAGCCAACTTGAAGACCATGATTTTGTAGATGATATCACTTTGCTGTTGCACCGCCATCAACAGATGCGTAAAAAAACACACTCAACAACAAATTCTTTCAAACGTTTTGCTTCCTGAAATATTTTTAGTATATTTGACAGACACAAATATAATTTCAGATTGACTGCATCATATAGGAATTTGGAGAAGATGTAATAAACTTTTATTGAATTTAGTGTGCTTATTCACTTAGTGATACTGACACATTGCATTAGTTCAATTAAGCTGAGAATGTTTTGCTGGTGGCGCGGTGGGTAGCGCTGCTGCCTCGCAGTTAGGAGACCCGGGTTCGCTTCCGGGGAGTTTGCATGTTCTCCCCGTGTCTGCGTGGGTTTCCTCCACGTGCTCCGGTTTCTTCCCACAGGTTAGGTGCATTGGTGATTCTAAATTGTCCCTAGTGTGTGCTTGGTGTGTGAGTGTGTGCCTTTCAGTGGGCTGGCGCCCTGCCTGGGGTTTGTTTCCTGCCTTGCGCCCTGTGTTGGATGTGATTGGCTCCAGCAGACCCCCGTGACCCTGTGTTAGGATATAGCGGGTTGGATAATGGATGGATGGATGTTTTGCTGGTGATTTTCGTTTGCACTCAGCATCTGATTCTTCTCATTCCATTGTTCAACAATAGTTGACAAGCTGTGAGGGATTCCAATTTCCCTGATCCTGGCATTCCATTGTTGTAATGTCCTGGAGAAACCTTTCCGCATGTTCTGACTGCACCAAGATCAGCAGAGAAGATGTCCAAGTGTGAATGCAGAAGACAAATCTCTAATGATATCGTGCACTTTGTTTTTTTTTACACTTGAAGCACGTTGTCAACTGGACGTAGTTTGAGTCTTTGAAGTTGGCAAGAAAACTCTCAGTAAAATCCTTGAATTTAAACAAGAATTGCGACGCATGTAGACGCAACAGCTAGGTTCTCTGTTCCAATTTAAATCTGTTCACTTGTTTTTATTGTGCTGGTATATTTGTTTTTAACTGTCGTTCTATCTATCTATCTATCTATCTATCTATCTATCTATCTATCTATCTATCTATCTATCTATCTATCTATCTATCTATCTATCTATCTATCTATCTATCTGTCTATCTATCTATCTATCTATCTATCTATCTATCTATCTATCTATCTATCTATTATATAGTGCCTTTTACATCCTTCTATCTATCTATCTATCTATCTATCTATCTATCTATCTATCTATCTATCTATCTATCTATCTATCTATCTATCTATCTATCTATCTATCTATCTATCTATCTATCTATCTATCTATCTATCTATCTATCTATCTACAGTCATAACAAAAAGTTTGTGAACCCCTCTCAGCGTGCATAATAATTGACTCTCCTTTCAACAAAAAAGATTACCGTGGTATGTATGTCTTTCATTTCCTAGGAACATCTAGAGTACTGCGGTGTTTTCCAAACAAAGATTTTTAGTGACACAGTATTTAGTTGTATGAAATTAAATCAAATGTGAAAAACTGGCTGTGCACAAATGTGGGTCCCCTTGTCATTGTGCTGATTTGAATGCCTGTCGCTGCTCAATGCTGATTACTTGCAACACCAAATTAGTTGGATGAGCTCATTAAGCCTTGAACTTCATAGACCGGTGTGTCCAATCATGAGATATAAAGGTATTTAAGGTGGTGAATTACAAGTTGTGCTTCCTTCCCTTTGACTCTCCTCTGAAGAGTGACAGCATGGGATCCTGAAAGCAACTCTCAAAAGATCTGAAAACAAAGATTGTTGAGTCTCATTGTTTAGGGGAAGGCTACAAAAAGCCATCTCAGAGGTTTAAACTGTCAGTTTCTGTAACTGTAAGGAATGGAATCAGGAAATGGAAGGCCACAGGCACAGTTGCTGTTAAACCCAGCAGGCCTGGCAGGCCAAGAAAAATACAGGAGCGGCATATGAGCAGGATTGTGAGAATGGTGACAGACAACCCACAGATCACCTCCAAAGACCTGCAAGAACATCTTGCTGTAGATGGTGTATCTGTACATCGTTCTACAATTCAGTGCAATTTGCACAAAGAACATTTGTATGGCAGGGTGATGAGAAAGAAGCCCTTTCTGCACTCACGCCACAAACAGAGTCGCTTGTTGTATGCAAATGCTCATTTAGACAAGTCAGATTCTTGGACTGATGAGACAAAAATTGAGTTATTTGGTCAAAACAAAAAGCTTTGCATGGCGGAAGAAGAACACCGCATTCCAAGAAAAACACCTTCTACCTCCTGTCAAATTTGGTGGAGGTTCCATCATGCTGTGGGGCTGTGTGGCTAGTTCAGGGACTGGGGCCCTTGTTAAAGTCGAGGGTCGGATGAATTCAACCCAATATCAACAAATTCTTCAGCATAATGTTCAAGCATCAGTCACAAAGTTGAAGTTACGCAGGGGTTGGATATTCCAACAAGACAATGACCCAAAACACAGTTTGAAATTTACAAAGGCATTCATGCAGAGTGAGAAGTACAATGTTCTGGAATGGCCGTCACAGTCCCCTGACTTGAATATCATCAAATATCTATGGGATGATTTAAAGCAGGCTATCTATCTATCTATCTATCTATCTATCTATCTATCTATCTATCTATCTATCTATCTATCTATCTATCTATCTATCTATCTATCTATCTATCTATCTATCTATCTATCTATCTATCTATCTATAATAATAATAATAATTCATTACATTTATATAGTGCTTTTCTCAGTACTCAAAGCGCTATCCACACAGGGAGGAACCGGGAAGTAAACCCACAATCTTCCACAATCTCCTTACTGCAAAGCAGCAGCACTACCACTGCGCCACCTGTCTATCTATCTATCTATCTATCTATCTATCTATCTATCTATCTATCTATCTATCTATCTATCTATCTATCTATCTATCTATCTATCTATCTATCTATCTATCTATCTATCTATCTATCTATCTATCTATCTATCTATCTATCTATCTATTATATAGTGCCTTTCCTATCTATCTATCTATCTATCTATCTATCTATCTATCTATCTATCTATCTATCTATCTATCTATCTATCTATCTATCTATCTATCTATCTATTATATAGTGCCTTTCCTATCTATCTATCTATCTATCTATCTATCTATCTATCTATCTATCTATCTATCTATCTATCTATCATATAGTGCCTTTCTTATCTATCCATTTATCTTGGTATCCATCAAAACAATTTTAGTTCAATTGAACTTATGTAATGTGTCAGCACCATTAAGTGGTTAAACACACTAAATTCAATTAAATTTAATGTCATATTTTTCCAAATCCCTATGTGAATCAGTCAGTCACAGGGTTGCGGGCGCCAGTCCCAGCTAGCATAGGGCACAAAGCAGGAAGGCAGTCAATCCCAGTCAATCTTTCTATCTATGATGTTATATGTTGTTTTTTTTTTTTACCTTCAGATGATATTATGATGTTAAGAGGTTGTCTTTCAAATAACGTCTGTGAAATGAAATCTGATGACATTACTGTCAGCTGCTGTAATGGAAACCTTTGCAACAGTGGAGGCCGCATCAGTCACCCTGGACAGCTAGTATTCATCATTGCAGCTGCAGCATTTGGACTCTTCAGCTTCAGATAAACCATCAAGATTAATATGATAATACGTTAATGTGATTAATGAAACGTAGAAGATTGCTTCTGATCACTGCAAAAGTTAAATAATGAGAAAACATATTTGAGAGACATTTCTCATATATTGAATTGAATATATGTTTTGATTATCTGATGGATTGATTATTAGAGAAGGAACACTTCATTCTGTTCACAGGGTTCAATAAAGTATTTGTCGATATCTTTGTCAGTTCTTCAGACCACTTACTGTACTGTATATAAGCACATAAGACATTTGACAAATGAGAGGAAACCATGTCAGTCCCTCAAGCTCATTTGTTCAGCTGATTGCTAAGCTGTCCCAGTTGCTCATCCAGATTCGTTTTAAAGTTGTCAGGGTTTCTGCTTCAACATCATGGCCCAGTAGTACTGTATATTCAGTAAAGCTACAGCAGTGTATTTTTGCTTTAAGAAGTGCTTTCTGACTGTAGTCCTAAATGTATTTCCCCTGACTTTCCACTGGTGTCCTTGAGTATGTGTTTCACCTTTAAGTTGAAGTAGTGTGATTATCACAATTCTAGAGGATTTGGGTTCAAGTCCACCTTGCTCAGACATAGTCTGTGTTTTGTTTTTTTGTTTTTTACACAGTGCACTTTAGACTCTGCCCACTCCAGTGATTTTATATTGTCTAGGCCACAGTATCTCATTACAGTGAAAATCTATTAAACATAATGGAAAAATGTATGAGCACAAGGAAGTACAGAGGGCATGGTTTGGTTCTCTTTTTCGAGGAGTCATTTTAGGCTGAGCTGCTGTTTTATGTTATTTTATTTGGTAAGTTAGTGCATTTTACTACATGATTTCCATAAAACCTAGTAACAGTCGTGTGGTTTCTGTGGCCTCAAGGTGCAAGGCTGCTAAAGTAGTCCTATAAAATAAAATGAATATAGTACCTTCAATTTAGTCATTTTAAGTAACACCTTCTCTCTGTTTCTCATAAAAGTATGGAAATAAGGGCATAAGAAATGTGTGTGACCACTAGGGTGCGTTGCAGTGCCCCAAACCTCAGACACAACCTCACAGACACCAGTTCCAATGTAAATAAAAGGTTTATTCACAGCAAACTACTTTAACAAAGGCTTCAAAAGTGACATAAATCAACACAGTTCTCTCTTTCTATTTCTTTCCACTCCTCCAGATGAGCTTTGTCCTTCTTCCCCCCGACTTCTTCTTCTTTTGGCTGCTTCCGTTAGGGGTTGCCACAGCAGATCATCTTCTTCCATACCTTTCTGTCCTCTACATCTTGTTCTGTCACACCCATCACCTGCATGTCCTCTCTCACCACATCCATAAACCTTCTCTTAGGCCTTCCTCTACTCCTCTTCCCTGGCAGCTCTATCCTTAGAACCCTTCTCCCAATATACCCAGCATCTCTCCTCTGCACATGTCCAAACCAACGCAATCTCGCCTCTCTGACTTTGTCTACCAACCGTCCAATTTGAGCTGACCCTCTAATGTCCTCATTTCTAATCCTGTCCATCCTCATCACACCCAATACAAATCTTAGCATCTTTAACTCTGCCACCTCCAGCTCTGTCTCCTGCTTTCTGGTCAGTGCCACCGTCTCCTGAGCTGGTCTCACTACTGTCCTGTAGACCTTCCCTTTCACTCTTGCTGATACCCGTCTGTCACAAATCACTCCTGACACTCTTCTCCACCCATTCCACCCTGCCTGCACTCTCTTCTTCACTTCTCTTCCACACTCCCTGTTACTCTGTACTGTTGATCCCAAGTATTTAAACTCATCCACCTTCGCCTACTCTACTCCCCTCATCCTCACCATTCCACTGACCTCCCTCTCATTTACACACATGTATTCTGTCGTGTTGTTCCTACTGACCTTCATTCCTCTCCTCTCCAGAGCATATCTCCACCTCTCCAGGGTCTCCTCAACCTGCTCCCTGCTATCACTACAGATCACAATGTCATCAGCAAACATCATAGTCCATGGGGACTCCTGTCAACCTGTCCATCACCATTGCATATAAGAAAGGGCTCAGAGCCGATCCCTGATGTAATCGCACCTCCACCTTAAATGCATCCATAACTCCTACTTCAGACCTCACCACTGTCACACTTCCCTCGTACATATCCTATACAACTCTTACGTACTTCTCTGCCACTCCCAACTTCTTCATACAATACCACAGCTCCTCTCGAGGTACCCTGTCATAAGCTTTCTCTAAGTCCACAAAGACGCAATGCAACACCTTCTGGCCTTCTCAAAACTTCTCCATCAACATCCTCAGAGCAAACATCGCATCTGTGGTGCTCTTTCTTGGCATGAAACCACACTGCTGCTCACTAATCATCACCTCACTTCTTAACCGAGCTTCCACTTCTCTTTCCTATAACTTCATGCTGTGGCTCATCAATTTTATTCCCCTGTAGTTACTACAGTCCTTCATATCCCCCTTATTTTTAAAAATTGATACCAGTACACTTCTTCTCCACTCCTCAGACATCCTCTCACTTTCCAATCTGGTTAAAAACTCCACTGCCATCTCTCCTAAACACCTCCACGCTTCCACAGGTATGTCATCTGGACCAGCGACCTTTCCATTCTTCATCCTCTTCATAGCTGTCCTTACTTCCTCCTTGCTAATCCGTTGCAGTTCCTGAATTCACTATCTCCACATAATCCAACCTCTTCTCTCTCTCATTCTCTTCATTCATCAGCCTCTCAAAGTACTCTTTCCATCTGCTCAACACACTCTCCTCGCTTGTGAGTATGTTTCTATCTTTATCCTTTATCACCCTAACCTGCTGCACATCTTTTCCAGCTCTGTCCCTCTGTCTAGCCAATTGGTACAGGTCCTTTTCTCCATCCTTAGTGTCCAACCTCTCATACAACTTATCTTCTTCCAAAGCAGTTTCTTTTATCATGGATCCAGGAATACTTCCCAGTGTTAGGGCATAACCTGCTGGAAGTACTTCTGGGTAAATCAGAAATCCTAAAAGTAGGGATTGTGAATCCCTTCGGCTCCCCTGGTGGCTCCCATGGAACC